>NC_141534.1:149095000-149302500 GCF_021556685.1 Rattus norvegicus
AAAATAATTAAAATAAAAAATAAAATAAAAATGGCGCAAAACTTGGCATGGTATTATGAAACTAGGAACCTCCAAAGATTACAATTGCTGTTGGCCATTCCCTGCTAGGCACTCAGCCTAGCAACCTGAAAAGTAGTTTATTTCCCCAGTGAGACTCTTATGATAAAAACGAAATTTCAGTTGTTGTCAGTTGGAGATATTTTCTGGGTTGGGGATGGAGGGTTGTGTCCACTTTAGCTCTGGGGTCTTATCAGGACAGACCCATGCAAGCCCTGTGCACGCCCCCTCTCAGGCTCTGAGCATTTGCATGTGCGTCCACCATGTTAATTCAGGGGGCCTTGCTTTCTTGATGTCCTCCCCACTCTGGCTCTTACACCCTTTCTGTCTCCTCTTCCTCAGGGGTCCCTGAGGAGAGGGATTTGATGGAGACATCCTGTTTAGAACTGTATTCTAAAACCTCTCACCTATATAATGTCTGGCTGTGAATCTCTGTATTTGTCCCCAGCTGCTATAAGAGGAAATTTCTCTGATGATGGCTGAGCAAGACATTGATCTATGAGTATAGAAGGGTGGAAGGATGGCAAATTTCAAGCTAATCTGTGATATAAAGCCAGCCAGGCTACCTAGAAAAACACTGTCATTCATATATATATATATATATATATATATATATATATATATCATATAATATCATATTGGGGCTGGATAAATAGCTCTGAGGTTAAGAGCTTGGCTGCTCTTCTAAAGGACAAAGGTTTGATTCCCAGCATACACATAATGACTCACGACCACTGATAACTCCAGTTCTGAGTGATCCAATGTCATCTTCTAGCCTCCATGAGCATCGGGCACACAAGTGGTGTGCACACACACATGTCAGCTAAGCATTAACACACATAAAATGTTAAAAGATAGAATAGTGTTATTAAAATGAATAAATGAAAAGTTGGACAAATGGAAGACCTAATATTGTGCTGAATAGAAATATCAGCACTATAAAGACCCAAAAATGAATTTATGTGTGGAATACAATTTTTATTAAAATTGCAGAACTTTTTGTAATTTATTATGATTCTGACCTTTATCTTTATTCTAAGAACAAATAAAGACAAAAATCTTTCAGGAAGACAAACCATAGGAGGTAGGGTGAGCCTTCTCTCATCGTATGCCAACTAGGATGTAAGTTTGTTTGGAGCGACAGTACACCATCAGGGCAGGAGTAGACATGGGATCTGGAGTGTAATCACAGCACTGAACCAGGTAATCCATCCGTAACTTTAAAGTTCAAGGACAGTAAACCAAAAAAAAAAAAAAAAGATTTGTTTTGAAGAAACTAGGAAGCATAAAACTTCAAAATGTTTTTCGAAGAATTAAAAGAAAATCTTAAGTGATAGGAATATTTCTTGCATTTGTGGGTGCCATGATATTGCTAATACCAACATTCTGTATATTTGTCTAAAGATTCACAACAGTCTTTACCAAATGGCAAGCTAAATCTAACCTAAAATCCGTACAGAAGTAAAAATAACCCATAATAGCAAAACCAAGTCTTCTGAAATGGAATCAGTTATATGACCCAAACTTTTGATGTTAAAGCTTTCTACAACACAGTGCTATTCTAACACAGAACAGACATATATCCCTGAAACAGAATGGAATAAAAAATGAAACCATTTGCTTCTTGGTGAGATTGACGAAGTCATCTACTAAAGAAAGAAATATTATTTTGTGACAGTTGACCTCAGTTTCTAACTTTCTTGACTTACAAAAGACCATGGGTTCTTGCAGATGTATCTGTGATAAAGTTTCCAGAGATTAACTGAGGGGATGCATCTTCTCCTGAAGGCAGGCTACATCATCCTATGGGCTGAGGTTCCAGAAAGAATACAAAAGGAAAGGGAGAGAGCCAGCTCACCTCAGACATCCTTCCTGCTTCCTGATCCTCTGAGAGCCTTTCCTTGTTTAAGCTGTTTCCTGTCAGTGGTCCGTGCCACCAGTAACCACAGGAAATTATCTTTAACAAATGCTGCAGGGCAACTGTGCACCCACAGAAAAACACGAAGTCATGATCCATGCCTACAGGGAATACGGACACCACAAAATTCATCAAAGGCATTTAAGGGTCACCACTATAAAATGTAGGGGGGAAATCGACATGATTCTTCAAACTGTAGGAAGTGCTATTTTACAAAGAACACCAACTACATAGATAAAACAAGAATGAATACCTTGAATCGTAGCAAAACTGAAGCTTCTATGTCACAAGAGATTAACAGATAACCAATAGGATAGGAAACATATTTAAATGACACATCTCTGAAAAAGGAACTTATGTCTAAAATACATCAATAGTTAAAGCACGCGCGTGCGCACACACACACACACACACACTCACACACACATTCTAATCACAGCATGAATGAGGGGTTTAAATAGACTAAAGGCAATAACTGGTCAAGGAGGACATCAAAAGATGGTCATCATTAGTTATTAAAGAAATGAAAACTTAAACCACAACGACGTGCCACTTTACAGTAGTTTCTGCATCACTGGCTTAAAAACCAGATAGTTCAATAAGAAAATGCATAACTGGATCCTGCGGGACTGTAGGCAGGGTGAAGTGGTGCAGCCCCATGGCAAAATAATCCACAGGTTCTTGGGAAGTTGAACTTGACCTTGAGGAGGACCCTGCAGCTTCCTTGCTAGGTGTGTATCCGAGAGCAGTGAAAACACGACATGAACATTTACCAATGAATCGATAACCTAGCTACTTATGATAACCAAGCAGTGGAAACAACACAGGTAACAGTAACACCACCGCCACCACAGTGAGGCAAGTGCAGAGGTGTCCGAGGTCTGGCATGTTAGTACAGCAAATACCACTAAAAGGAATGTGGGATTGGCATATCCTACAGCATGGACAGACCTTGAGAGTCTTGGGACGAATAATGGAAGACAGACACAGGACTCCACTGTTGTGTCTAGTGTAGGTAAATCTGTCAAACAAAAGGCCGGGGAGTGGAGGGGTGACTGCAGAGGGCTATTGGGTTTCTGTGACAGATGACGATAATGTTCCAAACTTGGCTGTGGTGTGGCAAATCTGAAAGCCATTACAATGTGTGTTTTAAATGGTTGATAATTACATGGCAAGTGATTTAAAGCCCAAAGAAATACAACTATGAGATTAAAAGATTGTATGAAATGGGTTAAGTAAGGTAAGAAAAATAAGCAAAATCAGAGAGTACACTTAGAACGTACACCAAACACTTCTGCCCTGACTGGGGAGCTCCTCAGACAGTAATAAAAATGTAAAAGGCTTTTCCATGCATAATACGACAATGAGGAAAATTAACAGGCGTTATGGCTGTGCAAAACTTCAAGGGCTGCAAAGCAGACTTGGATTGTTTCTCCTGGAGCTGAACCTGCCTTGGCACCGGTGCCTCCGTCTTTGCTCAGAGCAGGAAAACCCAACTTGCCCTCCACTTAATTGTTTTGAATATATCCATTTCCATACGTAAGCCTAGTCAGTTCAGAGTTGATCCCACCCTTCTCCCTTCCTCCTGAGCTTCAGGGAATAAAGGATTGGGGAGAAGGGTGAGCCTGTCTACAGAGCTGTGATCCACCTCTTCTAACTCATCATGGGGACAGCTGGTCCTGTAACTCGTCCTTGGCTGATACACCTTGGCCCAGCTCTCAGGACACACGGTGTGGCTGAGCATTCGGGGCACTTGAGACACTGTTCTGTGCTTCTCTTCTAGTGTCCTGGACGTTGCATGGGCCAGGCCATGAGGATGCAGCACCACCACACGCCGTGTGCTCACAACAGCTCCAACTCTGACTGTGAGGACAGGAGGAGGTACTGACCCAGTGCAGCATGCACCGCCCCTGGAACCTTCCAGGGATGGGACTGCCTGCAGCAGAATTACTCCTAGTTTCCCTCACTCCTCATCACTGAAAACTCCTATTCAATCATGATTTACTTAGTACCATCTATTATACTGATATATGGCCAAAAAATACTATTTATAATCAAAGTTATTTGGATGTTGGACAGAAAGAGGAACTACTCTAAAGGTGGGAAATGTAGCACCCAAGATAGATTTTAAAACATATATATTTATTTATATATGCATTTACTTATATATAAATATATATTATAAATAATATAAATATATTTATATATAAGAATGATTTATTCCTATTAGAAGCTGTGTTGACTTGAATATCAGCGTGACTTAGCAGAGAATAAAAATAAACATTTTAGTTTTCAAAGGGGCTGTCTGTTTTTCTTTTGCATGAAAGTCTGAGTGGACAGGTGGTAGAATAGAGCTTGAGTCATGAGAGCATCCGGATGGCCAGTCTCCCTCTGCTGGCTGGCTCTGCTACCTTAGAAGATAACATCTCAGCCATCAGCAAGTGTGAGGGAACTTATACAACACAAGAAAATTTTCATTACATCATTCTTTTATTGTCTGATCCTCGAATACCTGAGTGTCTTGATCTGCAAGTGGAATATTATCATCCGTGTAAACTTCAATTTAAATTACAGTTAGTGAGCAGTGCCTCAGCAGTCCTGGTCATAGAGGACACCTTGCATCCGATTCTTTCTTACTGCGCCACATACTGAATCCTGCTGAAGAAAGTGGAATGACCTTGACTGCTGGCTTGGTTACCGTTCTGAGCCTTCAGTAAGGTTTGGCAATGTAGAGTCAGCAGTATTTCCTATTCCCACAAGGTGATTTCAAGCCAGGACCATTCTCCTCAAATGGAAAATGTTTGGAGCAGCTGCCCTCATTCTCAACAGACAACTTAGTTTCCTACTTTGCTGAGAAGATAGAGACCACACACAGATGTGCACCATCCCAGATGTTTTCATTTGCAGTCATAAAGGCACCTTTACAACACAAAAGCTTCTATGGATGGAGCCTTTTATTTTAACATTTTCCTGAAACTTGGTTTTATATTTAAGAATAGATTATAAACATATTATATCTTAGCACACCTTGACTTCATTCTATTTAAGTATGATATTTAATATTCTGCTATTTCTTTGATGGTATATTGCTTAATTATTTTTTGCTTTTAAAAACTGATGCTGCCCTGAACATCTTAGAGTGAATATGACTTTATACTCAGAGAGTTGCATTTTTATGGGGTAGACATTTAGAAATCAAAGCGAATTCATAAGCATATATATTTAGATATTTCCAAATCACCATCAAACTATGTAAACAGTATGAGAATCATCTCCATGTTCATTGATATTTGATAGGATTTTAATCTTTCAATTTCTGTAGCCTCTTGATCCCTTGTGCCCCTTTCTTGACTCCACCTTCCTTTTATTTTTCATTCCACCTGCCATCGCCCCGACCAAAGCACCATCACCTGGTGGTATGAGGATAAAGTGAGAAGCTGAGGCAAGCTAGAAGACTAGTCGCTTCAGGATTCCTACTGCCGTCATACACTTGTAAACACACGAGGCCCAAGTGTACTTATAATCTCCTGTATAATTACTTGGATGTCCCTACTCCAAGTCATTTTGTCCCTGCTCTCAAAATGATGCCCTCAGCATCTTTTCAGCCTCCAATCGATTGGTCCTGGCCTCCATGTTGCTTTAACAGCTCCCCGGGCCTCTCACCCTTCAACCAAAAGGGAATTCTTGAGTTACTTAAGTCTCTTTAGACTGGAAACAACAAAAGCCAACTTTGAAGAATTTCTGCAGAGAGGGCAAAGCCTGATTAATAAGACGGATCACCTAACGCTTGTGGACAACCATCTACTACCCTCTTGATTCTATTCTTTGAGTATGTGTTCAGTTGGTTTTTGTAGGTATTTGACCTCTGCAGTAGGAGAAGGTCAGGGATTATTCAGTCTGCAATGTTGGTCAAAGTGACTCAACTTTGGGGGATTAAGATTTATACCCACTGGGGAAAACAAAAGAAATTAACAGGACATTCCTCCCTGGCTTTTCCTTTTAAACCTTATAATCAATTTGGTAGGATAGCATTGTTTCCAAGTTAAACCCTTTGATGGTGTCTCCGCCTACTGGCAAATCCAAGTATTGCTTCCCACTCTATGTAACACTCTTCACAAGTCAGGTTGTCTTAAGTTTCTCCATTTTCTTACCCTTCCAATGACATTTCAACATCCCTTAGAAGAGATGCTGGATAAAGTGTAAACTAGTTATAGGAATGACCAGGGAGTGCAACGGGGCTTCCAGCAGATCCAGCAGGATGATCCCTGGGGAATGGGAAGTCACTGCCTGTTCTTCTCTCAGCTCTGCAGCTCTTTGTAATTGGCTTTTTCTACACAGCCTTCCACCCCTCTGGTCTGTGTGGCAGACCTTATTATCTGCCACACAGACCACATAAAGTGTGGCAGACACTTTATGTCTTGTTCCACATCTTCCAAATTTCGAAGGGAAAGGCAACTAGTGAGCCATCTCAAGTTAGGATCCCCTCCCATTCATCTTTTGGAACAGAGTTGGTCTCCCACCTTGCACGTGTAACTGCCATGGTAATATGTCCTACAAAACAAGAAAAAAATAACTAAAAGTGGACCTGCTGAGATGCTGTCCTCTGACGTCACAGGCTCTCCAAAATCAGCAGCCACCCAGTTTCTTTTCTGTTCTGGACCCCACTTTCCAAATACCTTTGGTCTCTGTACTCACTGTGACAAAGGTTGCTGGCGTATACATCCTTGTTCAGATTGCAGTATTTTCAGAGCTTCTCAGCAGCAACATAAGGCTTGTGAACAATGTTCAAGTGGCTTATCATGGCAGTAAGTCTCTTGTTTGCCTAAACTGATCCACTCTAGATTGCCAGGAGAGTCCATTCGTGGGTTATCTATCCATTTATTTATTGGAAGTTCCTTGGAATACACAGTTTGTTGGCCATGCTTTTTTTTTTTTGTCAGATCATTTTTTCGGGGTGGATGCTCAGGCATTGGGTAATGATGTCACTATTACTTTAAACTGTATGGCAGAGAAGCAGGGGGATATCTTGGTGGGTGTATTTGTGTGTGTCTGTGTGAGTGTATGTGTGTGTGAGTGTGTGTGTATGTGAGTGTGTGTGTATGTGAGTGTGTGTGTATGTGAGTGTGTGAGTGTGTGAGTGAGTGTGTGAGTGTGTGTGTGAGTGTGTGTGTGAGTGTGTGTGTATGTGAGTGTGTGTGTGTGAGTGTATGTGTGTGTGAGTGTGTGTATGTGAGTGTGTGTGTATGTGAGTGTGAGTGTGTGTGTGTGAGTGTGTGTATGTGAGTGTGTGTGAGTGTGTGTGAGTGTATGTGTGTGTGAGTGTGTGTGTATGTGAGTGTGTGTGTATGTGAGTGTGTGTGTATGTGAGTGTGAGTGAGTGAGTGTGTGTGTGTGTGTGTGTTTGTGTGTACCAGTGTTGGGAATTGAACCTAGGACCTTGTGCATACTAAACAATTGATCTACCACTAACTATATCCCCGGGAATTTATTTATTTACTTACTTACTTTGAATTTTGCCCTTTCTGTAGCTAAGGTAGAACTTGACCTCTAAGTTCTCCTACTTCAGACTCCCAAGTAGCTGGAGTTAGCAGGTCTGTTCCCCCACACCCAGCTCAGGTCTTGGTTTTAGACAGCACGCTAAGATGCAGAGACCTTGTGCTTGACATCAGTAAAGCACCTAAGCCTTTCCTGGTGGTCTGGATTCCTCTGTAGTCTCTTCACACCCCATTGATAGTCTGTGCATACACCTGCATGTGAGCACTCCTCACTGGCATCTCACAGGGCATTGCTCTCTTCCTGCCTCTTACCGTGGCAGCTCAGCCACTTGCTGGTCCTCTTCCCATCCTTCAAGTTCATTTCTTCTCTTTTACACCCATAGGTTTAACACATGAAGCTTTAAATACATGCTGATGGACTATTTTCTAGTACATCTTCCTCTCATCCTTTTTATCACATCTTTGTCAATCTCCAGAGCCTTCCTAGCATATCTAGTGAGAATGTAGGGACTATAGCATCATTCTCAGCATCTGGGGAACGGACTGTATTCTGAAGTATCTAATTGTCGTTTTATGGTCAGATTGCCCTGGTACTCTGTGTGGCCAGCCAGGAACAGTACAAATCAGTTTTCCGAGGAAGCCTTTAGCACATTCAGAGAAAGAGAAAGGGCTTGATCAATGCCAGCAAACAGTGGCATCTTCTCTCATCTTGTGTCTATCTTTTTTTTTCTTCATTTCAGACTTGCCTTTAGAAGAAACTGCACCTCAGGGCCATGCGAGGCATGTTGGCGTGTGGGTCCCTGGAAGCCCTGCACAGCAGTCTGTGGCAGGGGCTTCCAGTCTCGCAAAGTCAACTGCATTCACACAGGGAGCTGCAAACCCATGGCTGACAGATACTGTGTGCAGATGAAACCAGCTTCCTGGAGGCACTGTTTCGGGCCTTCCTGTGATAGTACGTACCCATCTCAGGTATCACCAGCTCCCCAGAAACCGGGACACCAATGTGCCTTCCTTAGCCAGGGGCGGGATTGTGGGCAGCAGTATTGACTCTTGAAGTAGTAGCAGCCACTCCACACACATTTTCCTCTGAAGTCTCCTCTGCTAAGACCGAGCCAGTGGGCTCACATAGGTGAGCAAATGTCCTAAAATTACATAGTGAACACAACTGTGTTACTTTTCTGTGGGACAAATATGAGGCATTCATAAATTTTCCGGGGGACCCATGACCCTACAAAAAAATAACCTCTGCCCTCAGCACTGAGAGAGGTAACATGGTTTCAGAGGACCTGTGAGGATCTCAGGGCATCACAAGAAGCCAGTTGGTCGTGTGGAGAAGTGAGCCCACTGTGTGTCTGACATCAGTGCAGACCAGTAGCCCCGGGCATGCCTCATTTTTCCTCATGCTCTAGTGAACCCACGCTATGAATATTCATTCATTCTCATATTCTCTCTCTCTCTCTCTCTCTCTCTCTCTCTCTCTCTCTCTCTCTCAGGAAACTGCATAGACACAACTCACTACTGTATGTTCGTAAAGCACCTTAATCTGTGCTCCCTGGCCCTCTACAAACAAAGGTGCTGCCAGTCATGCCAAGAAAGATAAAGCTCTGACAAGGTTGTGATGCTGCTGTGGTGAGAAATGAAAGCTAACGAGGTTCTTTTCCCCATGTCCCCGGTTCAAAACCATGTACTCTTGAAGTCGCTAGATACTATGATCAAGGGGAGGCTAAAGCAGAAACAGCACCTGATATGGTTTTATAAGGTTAATGTTTCTGGTGGTTGTTTTTAATGCTATTTCCTGTAAAGGATGTAGTCTAGGACTAACATAAATGCATCAGCAGTCATTCTCTTGCTCTCGGGACGACATCACAAACACATCATCACCTGATGTGCTCTGTAGACCATCAAAGAGTGGTCCATCCTGAGGACTGCAACAGAGGACTTCTCTTGAGTTGTTGGGTTTCAACACATTTGTGTGGTATTTATGTTTTAAAGGCTCTGGCCTGTAGCCTTGAGATGTTGGCACTAAAGGCATATCTACAGATCCTTATGTTTATTATGTGGAGAGGAGACAATCTCCCTGGACAGTTAATAACACCAACCAAGCCAAGGATTCTCCACATGACGTATTGTCTTCACTCTTAAAGCATCTATGGAAGAAAACACAGAATTTACAGCTGCCGGTTTTGTAGCTACAGAAATCTATCTGTAACCAAATGAGGCATCTTGGAAATCAAAGAAGAGGAAAAGCTTACCTTTTCTACTGATTTTGAAGTATATTCAAAGCTTTCTTTTAAGAGCTGTGAATGGAACTTTATCTAAGCACTATTTTCTTGCACACAATCAGAAATCAAAGCCCTACTAGATGTAATTTATGGGGATTGTTATTTTGGAAAGTTTATAAGAGAATAATCTAAATAAGAAATGTGATAGTTGAAAGAATTGTTTATGGTAAATGATTATTTTAATCTGAGTGGATTTTTGTCAGTAAATTCAAAGTCAATTAGAAATATGGCGGAAATAACAATATTGAGGTTAGGATCCAGAGCTGGGATTTGGGTTGTGCTTTGGGGAAGAAGGTTTGAATTCGTCTTGGACTAGCTATAGAATTGGGTTAGGTAAGAAAGGAAGGTGCATTAGGGCCAAGACCAGAACTGCCTTTAAGGTCTGGGCCAGTTTAGGGTTGGGTCTCTCGGACCAAGGCTGCTGTCTGTGACATTGGTGTCAATTTTGCTCCCAGGGAAGGATCAGGCTAGCATTCAGTCTTAACTGCTACCACTGATTTGGCTCTAGGACCTTTCCATGACATTTTACCAGCTGCATAGATGCTACACAGCCCCAAATGAGTGGTCCTGTTTCTTTACTCAGTGTCCCGGCTGCTCGCACATGTTCCCACCCACAGTCTCCTGGCACGCAACCTTTCCTGAGGCAGGTGGTGTTGGACCTACCTCCTGATCAACATGTGAACGGCACAGTGTGGCTTCAGATCTGTTTGTAGAGAGGCTTGCCCAGTCTCTCTGCCATCTTCTGAGCACAGGTCTCTCTCACATTCCAACTTCAGCCTCACCAACACTGGGGTGAACACTACTGTAGGTGGAGGGTTTGGTGGTCTGGAACAGACAGGGGAAGGAAAGAGCACACCAGCCCTTGAGTTGTTAGTCAGCAATGACATTCGATTGTTGAACTTGTTAAATTAAAAGAAAGGTCATCTGTAAAATACTCCTTGTATATATTTATTATATGACTCCAAGGTGCAATATTTTATTTTGTACAGTATATAATAAAGACATGGGACATATATTTTTCATACTAACAAAATTTCTTATTAAACTGCTTCACCTTTGTATTTAACGTTAAAAAATAACCTATTTTTCAGTCGTTATCATACTTTCGTCTTGTTAATATTCAAAAGGCATTCCTGTGTACTGTATTTTACTACTGTTTTTTTTATAACATGAGAGATAATGTTTCCATTTGATGATCCTTCATTCAAAAAATAAACTCACCATTAGTATCTAATAGCATCCTTGGTGGCTTCTCTGTGTTGTGCTCTGTGTTTTGCTAGATGTTGGAGTGGTCTTCTCACCTGTCCCCTCGTTAGCCTTGTCGCTCCCTCGGTTGAGTTGATATCCCAGACTGTCTTCTGTATGTGTTACAGAAGGAGCAATCACAGAAATTCACCGATTCCACATCTCAAGTTTGTGAATCACACATTTAAAAAATATTTTGACAATAAAAGTACTAAGTAGAAGCCTGGGATAGATAACCGACAGGCACAAAAGTAGATGGAACATTCATAAAGAGCAGAGTAAACTAATTCCCCTTTATTTATATATTTGAAATAATTATTTTAGGCTCACTCTAAATTTGAGCAGAAAGTACAGACTTTAGTATATGCCTGTTTCAAAACGTAAGTAAACCTCCCCGTTTGCAATATCCCTCTACATTTCTGTATTTTCTGTAACTCCTGAATCTATACGGTTGCATCATAACTGAAATTCTGTAGTTTCTATTAGGTTTATTTTTGGCACTGCACATTTTATGGATCTTGGCAAATGTGCAACATGTGCCCACTTTATTATATTAAAAATCTCTCTTAACTCTATTTTTCTCACTTTAATTTTGTGAAAGATGCCTATTCTGTGTGTGTCTGGCTTTGTTTCTTGCATGTATATGTCCAGGCATTCCATACCCAGTACTGGTTTTTATCATTTTTCAAAGATCACTCAATGTTTTTGAGTGAGTCTGTGTTCAAGCCTGTATTCTGTTTCCTGGATCTATTGTCTGTTCTTGTATCAGTGCCACATGGTTTGTTATTATTTTGGTAAGTCTTGAGGTTAGTCAGTGTCAGTCCAGCAATTTTGTTCTCCCTTGATTTTTTTTGGTTTTTGTTTTGGTTTTTGGGTTTTTTGGATCTGTTTTGTTTTTGTTTGTTTGTTTGTTTGTTTGACCAGCAAGGGTCTTTTACCTCTCCATAGTAATGTTCAAATCCTTTTTTTCAGTATCCATTGCCGGGAGGGAGGGTGTTCTCTGCAAACACTATGGCCAGCCATGTTGATCTTATCCATGTGAGGCAAGACAGAAGTCCAGCTCATCATGACTCAGTAGCAGATGCTTACAGGGTGTGACATCAGATCATTTACTTCAGGCGAGTTTAAGCACAGCACAATTTGTTAAAAGATATCCTGGTGACTCAAAAAAGTGTACGACAAAGCTTAAGACATGGTTATTGATACTCTTTGTAAAATACATGTGACCTGTTCCATAAAGATGGGTTCTATAGATTGACTACATATGACTTTAAAGGTCTGAGGAGGAGTCGGGTCTCAGTCATATATACAGTGGAAAAGGACAGCAAGCAATAAAGCTCATCTGCTTCCATGTGTAAAGTACACAAGACACTCCCATAAAGATGGTCTTTATAGATTAACAGAGAAGGCAGGCTCAAGGTGAGCAAGGCTCAAGCTAAGGGTCTGGGGAGGATACGCCACAGACTCACTGAGATAAACACAAGTCCTGGGAAGCTAGGTGTAGCCTGGCCATACAGATGGCATAGGGGTCATCGGGCTCTTAACCACATCCGTTCCCAGAGACAACCCTGCATGGTTAAAGTTCCTGGTTTCCTTAACGCTTATCTGTGAGCACACGGCTTTAGTGTCTCCTACAATCCATAAAGTAACTTGCTAAGATTTTGATGGGGATTATATGGAAGCTACAAATTAAGTTGAAAATTGTCATCGTGATACTATTGGCTCCTCCCATTAGTTAATGAAGAATATCCCTATTTAAATATTCTTTTAGCAGAGATCTGTAGGCTTTCTTCCATAGATCTTGAAGGCATTTTTTTCAACTTGTGTTAATTTCGAATGATTATAATGTAAATAGAGTTGTTTTTAAAGTTCAAATTGCACCTGCTTCCTGTTGGCATGTAGGAAATAAACTTTTCCCCCTAGAAGTACTGGGGCTTGAACTCAGAGCCAGGCAAGACCTCACTGTAAAGCTACAGTCCTAGGTCAGTAGTTGGCTTTTATATGTGAACTGTATGGGCCACATTATAATTACTTATTCTTTCTAGAAAGTGTTGTTTAGTTCGGGGGAATTGTTTTATTCTCCCGTGCTGTAAATGAACAGAGTTTGGTTTCTTCTAGTCCCATGTGCTTCCAGATGCTTTTCTTGCCTTACCTCATTAGCCTAGACTTTTAGTCTATTGGAAAGAGGTTTGGAGAAAAAGTCTTGCCTTGATCCTAATCTAGTGGGAATGTTGCCAAGTTTTCCATCATTAGGCATGGTATTAGCTAGAAGGTTTTTGTCAATCGTCTGTGCAGCTGAAGACTGGTTTTCTCAATTGCTAATTACTGAAAGTCTTTATGGCAGTGTCGAATTTTGATACATGCTTTCTCAGGATAAGTTGATCTCATCAGGTGATTGTTTTAGTCTGTTTTTATCATAGGCTATTTTGCCATAGAAACAAACTATATTTTACTTAAATCTATTTTTATGTATTAAATAAAGTTGACAAAAAAGAGAGGGCTAGTACTTTTCCACAGGAATCATATAACTAAAAGGTTATGTCTTTTGTTGTTGTAAAAATATAAAAATAAAATGTAAGTAACGGTGTCTTTTACCCCGCTAGGTCCACGCCGTGGTATCTGCTAGATATCTTGGTGGAAACACATCCCAGCCACACTTTCCTACACTCAAACCCCCACATAAAAGAACACACAACACAATAATCTTAGATCCAATTGGTAAAATATAATTGCCCACTTAAACATACAAAGCCCAGTACCATCCATCCCTTGAGAACATTAATAACAGAGAGCAGAATCTTAACATCACCTGCCATCTTGTCCTGCCACGGCTTCTCCCCTCTTCAATGGAGAGGTGGTTCTGGTGAAGTCACCTGAGTTCTGAGTCCTTGACTAGGCAGCTGTTCTTGGGGGAGTGGAATTAGCATCAACATACAGTAACTTCAGGGCAAACCACAACAGTCTTACTTTAAAAAAACACTAATATGAAGGTATAAACTAAATTATAAATCTTTTTTATTGCTTTTAAGTGTGTGTGTGTGTGTGTGTGTGTGTTCGTATGAGTGCATTTAGAGGCCAAAGTTATCAAAACTCTCTCAAGTTCGAGTTATAGGCTATTTTAGGCCACCAGACATAGAGTTTGGGAACCAAATTTGGGTCCTCTGGGGAAAGAAAGAATTGATTTTAACCAGAAAGTTGTCATGTCTATAGCTCCCAAAATTTGGAATCTTTAGCAGTGTTTAAGCAGTTGTTTATAATTTAAAAAGCTAAAAATTAATTCAGCTATTTAATCTCGATAGCAATGTAAATAAAGTAATAAAAGTAAATAAAGTAATCTCAATAGCAATGTAAATTTCACATTATTTTGAGAATTTCACACATGTGTTCTGTTATACACTGATAAAGTTTTACACGTTAAACCAGTCTTGTAAGCTGGGATATATTCTACTTATAGTGTGTAATTATTATATAAATTGTTAGATTCTATGTCTAATATTTTGTTGAGGACCTTTGCGTTTGTGTTCATGAGAAGTTCTGATGTGTGGTTCTCTTGTAATTTATGTCTGGTTTGGTTTTAGGATGATGATAGCTTCTTAAAGTGAGTAGAGGTATTTTAGCAAAAGTATTTGAAAGTATTCCAGACTTTGAGAAAGAATTGGAATAGTTTCCTCCTTTAGTTTTTAGGGGAGGTGACCCGTGAACAAACCTGTGCCTACTGTTCTCTGCTTTTGAAGATGTTCATGTTTTCTCAACTTCTTTAATAGATTGGCTTATTCAGATTGCCTGTTTTTTCTTGCATAAATTCTTGCTTGCATGGCTTCTGAAGAAATATTAAATGTAATTCTTATCTTTACTCCTCTCTTTTGGCTAAGATCAAGTGTACTCCTCTACAGGTAAGATTTTTTTTTCTTTCATTATTTTTTATCTTTATTTTTTCAAAGTTTGAAAAATTATGTCTTTGTTGTTTGGGAAAACTTTTTAAGATGTACTTTTCTGTGTGAGAATGCTTGCTTGCATGTATATATTTGTTTGTGTTTGTTTTCATGCATGTACTTGCACCACATGTGCAGCTGGTGCCTGTGAAGGCTGGAAGAGGGCATTGGATCCCTGGTACTAGAATTAAAGGTGGTCATGAGCAGTCATATAGGTGCTGGAAGCCAAACCCAGTTCTTGTGCAGGAGCAATAAGTGGACTTAACCACCAAGTCACCTCTTCAGCCCCAAGTTGTAGCCCAGGCTAGCCTTCACTTGTGATACTTCTACTTTTAGCTCTTCAGCAAACCCTAACTAACTACACCACCACAACTTTTAATGTATTTAAAAGTATTTTTCTTTTTCTTTAAAGTTTTTTTCAAATAATTTTCTTTTTTCCCAGTTTCATAACTTTGAGGGGAAGTTGTCAAGCTGAGATATCCTGGCCCTTCTCACCTAAGATCCTTGCTCTCTTTATATGTCTTTCTCACTCCTGCTCCTGCTATACTCATTATACTCATCTATCTATCATATGTCTATCTTTCTATCAATCATCTGTCTGTCTGTATATATATATATATGTATGTATGTATATATAATCTATCTATCTGTCTGTCTGTCTATATATCTATCTCTTGCTATCCTCTTACTCTCCTTCTATTCTCCCTTCTCTCACAGATAGCCCTGTTCCTGGCCAGTCTGATGGCCATATTTAATGTACAAAATTTTTTCTCTGTCTGCTCTGGATATTTTCTCTTTTTTACCTACAATAAAAATCTTTCCACTAATCATATAATGAAGCAGTCATGTTAGCAGTTCCTTTACTGTGTCCTCTCATGTAGAGTTTCTTTGTGGTTCTCTCTTAGAATGTTTCTCTCTGATTAATTGTCTACCTGTTCTATTATACTCCTGCTTAATCCATTTCAGACCACATTATATTCACAGATATTTTAATCGCCCAATGTCATAATTCTTTCACGCCTTACACTTACATGTGTAATTGTGCTCTGGCTTTTCTTCCCTTTCTCTCTAGTTTCTTTGGCTCATGGTATATATCACAAAAAAATAAATAATAAACTTAACTAAGACAGGTCCCTAACAGAAAATTTTGCCATGCAAAGTCTGGCATGAAAATGTTCTGAAAAGGAGAACTGTGGTTCCAACAGCTCTTCTTCTCTGCAGGCAGCAACAAGCAGCAGCCACTACCCTCCTCTTGTGTATCAGAGTCAGTTAGTATGTCTAAGCCAGCAGGCCTTGCTCCAGAGTGTGGCCAAGGTCTCTATTTTATTATATTATTCTTTGAAATAATTACATCATTTCCCTTTCCCCTTTCCTTCCTTAAAACTATGCCATATACCTCTCCTTGCTCTTTCAAATTCATAGCCTCCTTTTTCATTAAATGTAGCATGCATCCATATAGATCCCGAAATATAACTGTCTGTATGTTACTTCAAGGTATGATTCCAGGGCTGTCCATTTGGTATTGGAAAGTTAATGGGTGTACTCTTCCATAGATAATACTATTTCTCTTGCTTTCATCATTCCTTAGTTGCATGTAGTTCTTGTGTAGAGTTGAGAGCTCATTTTAGCATGTCTATCATTGTCCTTGTTGAGATGATCACATTAGTGAGATTTCAGGGGTGTGGCCTCTGACATTCCTAGGAGACACAGTTCCACACCAAACTCCGGTTCTCTGATTCTTGCATTCTTTCCATCTCCTACAATGATCCTGAGCCTTGGGTTCAGGAGTTGCATTACAGATGCATCCCTTGGGACTACAAGTCTGCATTTTGATTGGCTGTGATTTTCTGTGATGGTGTCTACCTTTGCAGAGAAGCTTCTTTGATGAGCGTTGAGGACTACACTTACCTGTGGGTATAAAGACAAATATTTAGACTGTATCTATGGATTATGTTGGTTTAATAAAGTGGTTTTGTAGGTTCTTCAAGATTCGTGACTTCACAAGCCCTGGGTAAATGGCCAGGTTTGTACTACCAGGCATAATTTCCCTCTTGTTGAGCAGGATTTAAGTCCAATTAGAGAGATGTTGATATCACCAAGGTGAAGGCCTCCCTTTGCTGCCACAGAGGCTCTTCAATTCTACCACTACCAGCTCCAGCATAGTTTTATAACACTTGAGTTGTGAGTGCAGAAAGGCCTAAACGATTGCAGGCAAACAAAGTCAATCACAGTCTAGTACTGCAGTGCTGTTGCCTTGGCCACACACAAAACCAAACACCAAACTGCCATTATTTGCAAAGTAGAAACGGAATGTTAGGAGACTATCATGATGGGCCTCCATAGCACATTGTCCTAGGCAGGCAATTCTATTACCACCATTGCCTGCAGCACCCTTGCAGAATAGATTTAAGATATGTTACATTTTACCCTCTGGAGAGGGAATTCTTTTGCAAATGCACCAATACCTCATATTTGGTAACCTCTCCTTAAGTTCTCTGGATTCTGGATCTTCAAAGTCATAGCTAGTATGGGTTCTAGGAGCAGCCCCTGGTGTTGCCAGAAAGCCTCCCCATAAGACACATACTCACCACCATCTGCCACTTGTCTGAGGAGTGAGGTGCCCCGTTTGCTTTGTAAACTTTCTCCTCCTTTGGACCCTCAAGAAACTCAATTGAGTCTCAGGAGCCATGATTTTGGAGCAAATCTCTAGTGAAATCTAAAGGTTTCCTTGTTCTCCTATTGCAACTCCTAAATCAATTAAGGATGAGGAAAACAGCCTCTTCGACAGACTTTTCCATTGAAAGATCCTCCTTCCTTGGCGTTCATGGATCTCTTACCAAGGCTAATAATTTTCAATGGGGTTTGAGGTCCTGGAACAGACTATCCCAACTCCTTGGCCTCTGACGGAAAAAGAACTGTTCTCTCTCTTCTTTCCCTGTTCTCATGGCACACTAGTTTAGCACCTCTTTTAGGAGGATTTCCCTCAAAGCGCTTGGTTCTGCCAGGGCTGGACCCCCCAGTGTAGGGGAATGTCAGGGGGCAGGCAGGAAAGGGGGTGGTTTGAGAACACCCTTATAGAAGGGAGAGGGGGATGGGATAGGGAGCTTATGGATAGGAAACTGGGATGTAAATTCAAAAAATATCCAATTTTTTTTAAAAAGGTGACTCTCCCTCAACATTATATAGTTTCCCTTTCTTATCTCTCCTGCCTGGCCCTCTGGGGTGGTTTGAATATGCTTGTCCCAGGGAATGGCATTATTTGGAAGTGTGGCCTTGTTGGAGTGGTTGTGACGTTGTTGGAAGAAGTGTGTCTCGTGGGTGTGGGCTTTAAGCCCCTCGTCCTAGCCTGGAAGCCAGTCTTCTCATAGCAGCCTCCAGAAGAAGATGTAGAACTCTCAGCTCCTCCTGCACCATGCCTGCCTGGATGCTGCCAGGCTCCCACCTTGATGATAGTAGAGTGAACTTCTGAACCTGTAAGCCACCCCCAATTAAATGTCTCAATTAAGAGTTTCCTTAGGGGTTGGGGATTTAGCTCAGTGGTAGAGCGCTTGCCTAGGAAGCGCAAGGCCCTGGGTTCAGTCCCCAGCTCCGAAAAAAAGAACCAAGAAAAAAAAAAGAGTTTCCTTAGCCATGGTGTCTGTTCACAGCATTAAAACCCTAACTAAGATGCCCTCTTAAGACTCTTCATATGAAGACTTCCACAAGACATCAGATTGAGTCTTTCCCTCTATGAACCTGCATTGCACACCCAGTGCTCTTACACTTTAACTGTTGACCTCAGTACCAGAAAGTCCTTTGTAAGGATGGGACATAACCCTTAGAAGCTGCACCATGACCATCTTGTAGATGTTTTAACAGGAGGTCCTTTGTAAAGAGTGGAATAGCCTTTTTCTAATAGGAAAAGGCAAATGTATTTAGTATGCCACAAACACACATTGACAAGATCAATAATAGAAGGACTGCCTGCCTAAGAGGAAGAGCTGTAGCAGCCTCCATGTTGGAGCTGCCCTCTTCAAGTTACCCATCATGCAATCCCCCATCATGCAGCTCCCATCATACAATGAAGGCAGTTTAATGTTGGATTCAGAGGTGTGCAACAATAGGCTGTGACTAATTTTGATGGCAGAACTCATCTATGCCGTGTCTGTTATGTTTTATAAAGTGGCAGTATAATACAAGGTAATGTGGTAGTGGCAGAAACAATCACACCCATGCAACAAGCATAGTATAAAGTTTATTGGGAAAGGGGCAAGGGCAGAGCCTGGAAATAGGTAGAAGCAGAGAAGGGGGCAGAAAGAGAGGAATAGAGAGAGAGAGACAGGCTGGGAACATATGGGGACAGACAGAGTGGTGGAGAGTGAAGAAAAGGGGGAGAGCTGAGGTAGCCCCTCTTACATATGCCTGGCATGCATCGGATAGCAGCTGATTATGTAAGCTATTGCTAGGTTGCTGTTGGGTAGAGCCTAGCAGAATTGTCTGTAAGCCAACAATGCCACTCCACTATCTGAGGATTGGCCACAGAGCTATGGAAGATGGTGGTAGCAATGTTGGGGAGTTGTGCCAGGACTCTCAGTGGTGACTTGCCCTCAGTTTACTGTTGACAGATGTCTCTGTGTAAGCAGAGGGAATGGAAGTTGCCTCTTGCTGTTCAAAGATGCAAGGGAAATGTTGGGGTCACTGATTCTTTTGGGGGAACACTGGACAAGGCCTCCTTCTAGAAACTAACCTTTCCTTTGTTCCCTTTCTTCTGGTTTCTTAATCTTGCACTTTGTTTTAAGCTTGGTTCAGGAGCCTCTCTTGAGGGGTGAAACAAATAAAAAGAGAGCTTGGAAATGTTTCACGAATGGCATTTCCCCTGCCCTTTGGGAAGCATGAGGGCACTACTTTCTTATATTTGCTGTGGGAGTATGGAACTCTTGGAGGCAAGTCTCACAACAGTTGGGTATTCCTTCTGAGAACTGGGTCCTCTGGAATTTAACTCACAAGTTTCAGCACAGCTGAGCCTCCATGACAATTACATTTCAGGCTTTTCCACCCATTTCCTCTGTGCTTTCTACTCTGCTGTGCTAAGTTCTAGCCCCTGAATTCATCTAACTCTGCCACCTGGGTCTTTCTGTGCCCCGTCCTCTCTCCGAGATCCAAGAAGGATTGCTCATTTTCAGTCTGCTTAGCTTTTCATTTGTTTGAGTAGAGAAGGGACCTCGAGTTTGTTAAGTGTCCACATGTAACTGGATCCCAAGTGAACACTCTTATTCTGGGTCATGTGAATGAATTTAGAGAGGAACTGAGACGTAGCTGGAATCAGCATATGGACCCTACATAGGTAACTTACTCTAGTTAGTCCACACAGGCAGAAAGTAAAATGGTGATTGACAGCAGCTGGGGGAGAGGAGGGCTAATCAAGTTTAATGAGCACAGGGGTTCAGCTTTGTAAGATGGATAGTGGACTTGGGTAAGTGGGTAGTGTCTGGGAGTAGGAGAGGGTAACCATTATCAGAATATATTGTATGAAAAATATTTTTCAATAATATATAAAATAAATTTAAATTCTCTTTTAGTAAAAACTTTTAAGATTTAAAAGAATAATGATGGTCAGTAGTGATGTTGCATGCCATTAAATATTAGTTATCACTGAAAATTATAAAGACAAATTATGTACTGTATATATTCCACTTCAGGAAAAAGTATGGGGAGATTCCCACATTATTTTGTTGCTCAAAGTGTCTAACTTTGGCCACCAGGAGCTTTTATGGACTGTGTATGTTTAACAACCATGCATGTTCATAAGTACATCAGCACCCAAAGCCCATAAATGTCATTCTTTTATAAAAATCTGTTTCTACTTTCTGAGCCTGTGGTCTTATGTCCCTCTACAACAGGATTCCCAGAGACACTGTAGAAATGAGAGCGGGCTGGCCAGGTGGCTCAGTATGGGAGAGTTCCTGCCCAGTAAGCCTGGTGGTCTGGGGTCAGTCTGGAACCTACAGTGGAAGAAAATAACTGACTCCTGAGACTTTTCCTTTTGCCTACACACACACACACACACACACACACACACACACACACACACACACACACACACACACACAGAGAGAGAGAGACACACACACACAGACACACGCGCGCGCGCGCGCTTGTCAGGTTGACACAAACTAGAGTCATGAAAGAAGTGGGAATTTCATTTCAGAAAACACCTCCATCAGACTGGCTTATAGGTGCATCTGTTAAACATTTTAAAAGTTAATTTACTTTATGTGTGTGGTTTGCCTGTGTATATGTATGTATGTGGACCATATGCATGCCTGGTGTAGAGGCCAGAAGAGATTGTTGTATTTCCTAGAAATGGAATTAAGGAATGGCTATGGACTTCTATATGGGTTCTAGGTCCTCATGTATCCTAACCACTGAGTAACCACTGGTGCCTCCAGCACCAGTAGGCATTTTCTTAATTTTAATGATTGACATGGGAGATACCTTCCCATTATTGGTCTTGCTCCCTCTGGGCGGGCATTCCTAGGTTTTATTTTTAGAAGTAGGTTGAGCAAGCAAGTAGGCAATGTTCTTCCATGATCTCTGCTTCTGTTTCTGTTTCTAGGTTCCTGCCTTGAATTTCTGTAGGCTTCCCTTCATGATAGACTATTAGCTGTAACATGAAGTAAATACTTTTTCCCTCAGTTTTCTTTTGGTCATGGTGTTTATCACAAAAACAGAAAGTAAACTAGAACAGAAATTGGTATTTGATTCATTTGCTATTGATGTGACCAACCTGGCCATGTGTTTGGAACTTTGGGCTACAAAAGCCACTGAATGTTCAAAGCTTGATTGGCTGTTTTATGGAAGATTGAAAGGTAAGAGTTTTAAGCACAAATAGTAGAATTCTGGCTTGTGAAGTTTCAGAGAGAAGTAAAAAGTGTCAGAACTATTTGTGTGATATATTTGAATTAAAAATCTGTAGCTTCTGGGTCAGGTGGGCTGAAGAATCATCGTTTATTATTAAGAAACTAAGATTAGTGGGGTGAAATCTTCAAAGTGTTTTCTTAGAGTCAGTACAATAAGCTGTAGTCTGTAACTTTTTGTAGATCTTTTGTTCTCTATTTTTCTTTTATTCCTTAATTACTTTGCTTGTGGGTTTTTCTTTAATCTGTCTCCTAAAAATATCTTCTCTGGCTCAGCTCATCTTCCCCTGGCTCGACTGTCACTAGCTGTCTTCTCTTCACAGTCTGCAAGCCCAATTCACTTCATGTGTCTCTTATTTCCACTGTTCAAATTCTCTTCTCTTCTCTTCTCTTCTCTTCTCTTCTCTTCTCTTCTCTTCTCTTCTCTTCTCTTCTCTTCCCTGGTCCTACTCAATCTTCTTTCTTCCTACATCAACTGTCTTTTCTAACCCTACTCTTCTGCCTCCAGGACCCCACTTCTGCCTACTCCCCAGTTCTACTACTTTCTCCCCTACTACTGTTCTCCCCAACTCCTTCCTATTTCCAGTTTTAACTCTCAGCCTCTGATGGCTTTTATATCCTCTCCTGTTACTAGAAGTCCAAAAGCCAACCGTCACTGAAGAGCAAAGGGTCAATTAAAAGAGCAGGCACCTAAGGTACTTCATGCAACATCCCTCCATTTGTTTTAGCTAATAATTATGCAGTTTTGAAGTTGCTTCTCAATTCTTTCAAATATATTTTCCAGGGTTCCCAGGTGCCTGATACATTCTTTCTGTTGATTTCTCAGGAGCATATGCACAACTGAGGTAACAGCTTAATTACAATGTTTCTCTCTTCTATAATTGAAACTGTTTCTTGAACATTTTATACTCCTGGGTGATCTTATCTACTAGTGTCTTGTGCTTTGCAGTTCCTCATTGAAGTCTCTTAATTTTCATCCACAACTTTGTGAACCTTTGACTTGTATTTCCAATTTGGGCTTGCAGGATGTGATATTTAGCATAGTCTGTCTTAAAGACCAGCTCATAGGCCTGTTGTTGCTCTGCACTGAGGATAGATCTGTATCACAGAAGACTAAAGTTCTGCTTATAGGCCTGTCATTGATTAGGTCCTGAACATTTCTTATCCAAGCTTTTCTGACTGGCAGGGGAAAGGCAGTGATTGGTTAGGCTATCATTTTCGTTCTTTTTGAATTTCAGAAACCAATGGTTTCCAATGCCCAAGGTTTTCAGAAGACCTCCCTTGCTCAACTCTGAGCTGTATTAGTTTTAATGGCATCCACAGCTTTTTGTTTCCTGTGGAAATAGAAGCAAATCCGACTCCCCAAAGTAGACCCAAAAGTGTCAAAGTGGTGGCTGCCCCCTCCTTCCTGGCCCAGCCTATGATGATGGCAATATACTTCCGCAGGGGCTGCCAAAAAATGGCAGCTCCTGTCAAAAAAGTGGCACCACATCTCCTCAGCCCAGGCTCATCTTTCTCTCCTCAGCTAGGGCTGCCTCGGGAGCTGTCCGTGGTGCTGACAGCTTTCCTGCCTCAGCCTGCTGCTGCTATGGGCAACTGTCCATGGTGATGACACCTTCTTTTCTGCCTCAGCCTACAAACGTGGTGAAGTACCTATCAGGAGCTGTCCACAGTGGATGCACCACCTCTCCAGCCTCCCTAAGCAACTCCACAGAGATGGCAACTCAACTAAAGCTGTCTGTGGCTGGGAAGGACTTCCCACCCCAACCAGTGGGCAAGATGCAGGGGAAAAGGTGAAAAAAAGCTAGCAATCCCTGAGCAGGGCAACCCACCAATCCCTGAGCTTCCCACAAAATCCCACCAATCCCTGACTGGAAAACTCACCAATCCCTAAGCTCATCAAGCTCAGGACTTGAAATCCCACTAATGCTCAATCTGTAAATCTCTGCCTTGAAGCCTCCAACCCTGAAGAAATCCTTTACAAGCTCTGCTCTTTGTCTGATTCCCTGCCGTCTGATCCTAAGAGCAGAGGGCAGCTGTCTCTGGATGCATCCGTCCAGACCCTGAACCCTCCAATATAACTCTTTTATGAGACTTTCTGCCTGACATGATTCACTGGAAGAAGCCAAGAAGCAATGAAGAGAATCAGCAAAGAAGAAGTGGGACTGAAGCTCCTGAGACTCCTGAGCTCAGCTGGGGACAACCATCCTCTGGGAGCTGACAAGACTTTGCTGAGCAGGCTTCCTCTCAGAGCTGTGTGATTCCTGGACCCCCATGTCTCATGATACCCTTGCATTGGGGTACCGTTTCCCCTCAGAGCTGTGTGGTCCCTGGTTTCCTAATCACTGGATACCCTTCCATCTGAGCAGAAACACACCAACACAATACATTCCTTGACTCCCATTTTTGATGTTAACACATCCTTATAGTGTGTAGGATGATTTAATTCAACAATTTTTCTATACCCCAGTGTCTTTCCGCTGCTGTTGTTCCTATCTTGTTAGCATTTAGGAAATTTAAAGTTAACAGAGAATTATTTGGTCTATCCTTGGGGGGGGGCTTATTCTTCCTTTTCATATGAATTTATTTTAAACTGTAATTAGATATCTCTACAGCTGCTTGTCTTATACGATTGTGTGTTATACCTGTAATATTCTTAATATTATAATATGCAAAGAATTGCTTCATCTTACTAGGGACATACGTGAAATCATTATCAGTCTTAATTTGTACAGGTATTCAAATTATAGCCATTGATTCCAGTAAATGTCTAACTAGAGGATCAGCCTTTTCATAACTGAAAGCAGTTGCCCATTGAAAACCTGAGTGTGTCTCACGGGTACAGTATACAAAGTTTAATTTTCCAGATTCTGCAAAATGAAACACAGCCACCTGCCAGGTTTCATTTATTTTTATGCTCTTCAGGATACTTCTAGCAGGTAATAGAGTTTGGCTCTACAAAGAACAAGGAGGATATTTTCTAAACGTTTCCTCAGCTAGTTGCCAGGATGTTGAAATTTTTTTTCTTTAAACCTTTACTGTTAACATGGTGGATTTTTTCCCATGAAATGTTGCATTAACACATTCATTTCATGTAAATAATTGGTTAATTTCTTCATTTCCTTGTGGAAATGGACCTGGCAGGCCTATATGAAACAGAATATGGGTGATATATAATAAAAAATTTGTTTCGGGCTGGGGATTTAGCTCAGTGGTAGAGCGCTTACCTAGGAAGCGCAAGGCCCTGGGTTCGGTCCCCAGCTCCGAAAAAAAAGAACCAAAAAAAAATTTGTTTCAAATAGTGTGTTGCAGTTGTATAAATAATGATGTTAATTCTGAGTTATCAAGAATAAATTCAGCAGTTTCCATATGCAAAACAACTCTGCATATCGAGAGTCAGTAATTGTATTAAGAGATTCAGGAAAATCTACTACCATTAGAATTGCATATAACTTTGATTTTTGAACTGATGTATATGGGCTTTGAACTATCTTGCTTATTTTATCTGACTTATAGCCTGCCATTCCCAAATTATTTGCATCTGCATAAAATGAAGGTGCTTCATGGCATAATCCAATTAGTTATTTAAATAAACTTAAAAAACTTGCTTTTAGAATATTTACTATTAATTTCTCCCAAATAGTTGCTACAAGCTCTTTGATAATCTTCACTAATTAACAATACTGAAGTAATCTTGGAGATTGCAAGTAAAAATCTTACAAGAAGATAGTAAAAAAGCAGTCTTTTAAAACAATTAGTACTATGTCTTAGGTAATAAAGAAGGTAAAAGAATTCAGGCTATATCAGGCCCATTTGTTGAATTACCCTACTCACCACTCTCAAATCAGTTAATACTCTGTATTTTCCTAATTTCGTTTTTATAAAAAATACAGAAGAATTCAAGGGGCTGATAGGCTCTTCTATATGTTGAGCCTTCAGAGGCTCTTTTTCCAACTGTTCAAGTTTCTGTAAGTTAAGGGCAATTGCTCTACTCACACTGCATTGTTAGTCAAACATTTTAAGGGTAAGGATGTCAGTATAATTTAGCAGTGCTCTCACCCTCATAAATATGGAAACCCACTCAATCCCTGTTGTGTCCTCTTTACGGACAATCTGTAGTGTGTGGTTGTTTGACATTTTTCAATACATTTCCCTGAAGCATCTTCCATTTCATTCCTTATTTTGGGGATTATCTACTTACTGACCGTGGGCTCCAACCTCATAGGTAGCAATGAATAGCCTAGTAAGAGCACCAGTGGAAGGGGAAGCCCTGGGTCCTGCCAAGACTGAACCCCCAGTGAACGGGATTGTTGGGGGAGGGTGGTAATGGGGGGAGGATGGGGAGGGGAACACCCATAAGGAAGGGGAGGGGGAGGGGTTAGGGGGATGTTGGCCCAGAAACCAGAAAGGGGAATAATAATCGATAAGTAAATAAACAATACTCAAGTTAATAAAGATGGAAAAAAGAAAATATTAATATTAGTTTTCCAGTGCTATAATAAGTCTTATCTTCATAAATTGATGGTTATATCAGACACATAAGACCATAATATTCCTATTTTATCTTTTGGACCCACACATTTTTTTTTAGTGTAAACCAGACCAAAGTTTTTATTTAACAATAGGAATACATCCTAAAGGAGTTAAATGAACATTTCTGATTTAAGAGAATATTATTAAATGTTCTCTTTGATGTACAACATATACAGCCCTGTCCTCAGTACCCTTGTGTATCAATATTCATTGTAATCATAGGCTATATTTAAAATATTTACTCATATGGTCAGAGAAATATCACTGAAAAAAGAGTTCCACAAGGACAGCAGTATGAGTGTGGCACTTGGTTCTGGAGTCCTACTGAGGTACACAGAGTAGCTGAGAATGAGAAAACAGAAACAGTTGGGTGGTTCAGCCTCAGAAAGGCATTCAGTGTAGGTTATTTAAATACAGCCAACACTGGCCAGCTAAATAGCTTGAGTAACATAAATAGCTAAATAATGTCAAAGGCTATTTAAAATTTGCATTCTTTCTTCCAATACAATGAAAAATATATGAATTGTAGTACTTAGTGACTGAAACTGTATTTTAGCACTTTATATCTGAATGAAGGAAGATTAGAATTTATTTCATCCAATAATTATACTTCAAGATCAGGTTAACTTTTTTTTTATTAACTTGAGTATTTCTTATTTCCATTTCGAATGTTATTCCCTTTTCCGGTTTCCGGGCCAACATCCCCCTAACCCCTCCCAATCCCCTTCTATATGGGTGTTCCCCTCCCCATCCTCCCCCCATTACCACCCTCCCCCCAAAAATTACGTTCACTCAGGGTTCAGTCTTGGCAGGACCAAGGGCATCCCCTTCCACTGGTGCTCTTACTAGGCCATTCATTGCTATCTATGAGGTTGGAGTCCAGGGTCAGTCCATGTCTAGTCTTTAGGTAGTGGCTTAGTCCCTGGAAGCTCTGGTTGCTTGGCATTGTTGTTCATATGAGGTCTTGAACCCCTTCAAGCTCTTCCAGTTCTTTCTCTGATTCCTTCAACTGGGGTCCTGTTCTCAGTTCAGTGGTTTGCTGCTGGCATTCGCCTCTGTATTTGCTGTATTCTGGCTGTGTCTCTCAGGAGCGATCTACATCTGTCTCCTGTCGGCCTGCACTTCTTTGCTTCATCCGTCTTGTCTAATTGGATGGCTGTATATGTATGGGCCACATGTGGGGCAGGCTCTGAATGGGTGTTCCTTCAGTCTCTGTTTTAATCTTTGCCTCTCCCTTTCCTGCCAAGGGTATTCTTTTTCCTCATTTAAAGAAGGAGTGAAGCATTCACATTTTGATCATCCGTCTTGAGTTGCATGTGTTCTGTGCATCTAGGGCAATTCAAGCATTTGGGCTAATAACCACTTATCAATGAGTGCATACCATGTGTGTTCCTCTGTGATTGGGTTACCTCACTCAGGATGATATTTTCCAGATCCATCCATTTGCCTATGAATTTCATAAAGTCGTTGTTTTTGATAGCTGAGTAATATTCTATTGTGTAGATGTACCACATTTTCTGTATGCATTACTCTGTTGAAGGGCATCTAGGTTCTTTCCAACTTCTGGCTACTATAAATAAGGCTACTATGAACATAGTGGAGAATGTGTCTTTTTTATATGTTGGGGCATCTTTGGGAATATGCCTAAGAGAGGTATAGCTGGGTCCTCAGGTAGTTCAATGTCCAATTTTCTGAGGAACCTCCAGACTGATTTCCAGAATGCTTGTACCAGTCTGCAATCCCACCAACAATGGAGGAGTGTTCCTCTTTCTCCGCATCCTCTCGAGCATTTGCTGTCACCTGAGTTTTTCTCCTTAGCCATTCTCACTGGTGTGAGGTGAAATGTCAGGGTTGCTTTGATTTGCATTTCTCTATGACTAAAGATGTTGAACATTTCTTTAGGTGTTTCTCAGCCATTCGGCATTCCTCAGCTGTGAATTCTTTGTTTAGCTCTGAACCCCATTTTTAATAGGGTTATTTGTTTCCCTGCGGTCTAACTTCTTGAGTTCTTTGTATATTTTGGATATAAGGCCTCTATCTGTTGTAGGATTGGTAAAGATCTTTTCCCAATGTGTTGGTTGCTGTTTTGTCCTAACCACAGTGTCCTTTGCCTTACAGAAGCTTTGCAGTTTTATGAGATCCCATTTGTCGATTCTTGATCTTAGAGCGTAAGCCATTGGTGTTTTGTTCAGGAAATTTTCTCCAGTGCCCATGTGTTCGAGTTGCTTCCCCACTTTTTCTTCTATTAGATTGAGTGTATCTGGTTTGATGTGGAGGTCCTTGATCCACTTGGACTTAAGCTTGTACAGGGTGATAAGCATGGATCTATCTGCATTCTTCTACATGCTGACCTCCAGTTGAACCAGCACCATTTGCGGCAAATGCTATCTTTTTTCCATTGGATGGTTTTGGCTCCTTTGTCAAAAATCAAGTGACCATAGGTGTGTGGGTTCACTTCTGGATCTTCAATTCTATTCCACTAGTCTATCTGTCTGTCTCTGTACCAATACCATGCAGTTTTTATCACTATTGCTCTGTAATACTGCTTGAGTTCAGGGATAGTGATTCCCCCTGAAGTCCTTTTATTATTGAGGATAGTTTTAGCTATCCAGGATTTTTTGTTATTCCAGATTAATTTGCAAATTGTTCTGTCTAACACTTTGAAGAATTGGATTGGTATTTTGAAGGGGATTGCATTGAATCTGTATATCGCTTTTGGTAAAATGGCCATTTTTACTATATTAATCCTGCCAATCCATGAGCATGGGAGATCTTTCCATCTTCTGAGGTCTTCTTCAATTTCTTTCTTCAGAGGCTTGAAGTTCTTTTTTTTTATTTATTTATTAACTTGAGTATTTCTTATATACATTTCGAGTGTTATTCCCTTTCCCGATTTCCGGGCAAACATCCCCCTCCCCCTCCCCTTTTTATGGGTGTTCCCCTCCCCATCCTCCCCCCTTATTGCCCTCCCCCCAACAATCTAGTTCACTGGGGGTTCAGTCTTAGCAGGACCCAGGGCTTCCCCTTCCACTGGTGCTCTTACTAGGATATTCATTGCTACCTATGAGGTCAGAGTCCAGGGTCAGTCCATGTATAGTCTTTAGGTAGTGGCTTAGTCCCTGGAAGCTCTGGTTGCTTGGCATTGTTGTTCATAAGGGGTCTCGAGCCCCTTCAAGCTCTTCCAGTTCTTTCTCTGATTCCTTCAACGGGGGTCCTATTCTCAATTCAGTGGTTTGCTGCTGGCATACGCCTCTGTGTTTGCTGTATTCTGGCTGTGTCTCTCAGGAGAGATCTACATCCGGCTCCTGTCGATCTACACTTCTTTGCTTCATCCATCTTGTCTAATTGGAATGGCTGTATATGCATGGGCCACATTTGGGGCAGGCTCTGAATGGGTGTTCCTTCTGTGTCTGTTTTAATCTTTGCCTCTCTCTTCCCTGCCAAGGGTATTCTTGTTCCCCTTTTAAAGAAGGAGTGAAGCATTCACATTTTGATCATCGTCTTGAGTTTCATTTGTTCTAGGCATCTAGGGTAATTCAAGCATTTGGGCTAATAGCCACTTATCAATGAGTGCATACCATGTGTGTTCTTCTGTGATTGGGTTACCTCACTCAGGATGATATTTTCCAGTTCCAACCATTTGCCTACGAATTTCATAAAGTCATTGTTTTTGATAGCTGAGTAATATTCCATTGTGTAGATGTACCACATTTTCTGTATCCATTCCTCTGTTGAAGGGCATCTAGGTTCTTTCCAGCTTCTGGCTATTATAAATAAGGCTGTGATGAACATAGTTGAGCACGTGACTTTTTTATATGTTGGGGCATCTTTTGGGTATATGCCCAAGAGAGGTATAGCTGGATCCTCAGGCAGTTCAATGTCCAATTTTCTGAGGAACCTCCAGACTGATTTCCAGAATGGTTTTACCAGTCTGCAATCCCACCAACAATGGAGGAGTGTTCCTCTTTCTCCGCATCCTCACCAGCATCTGCTGTTACCTGAGTTTTTGATCTTAGCCATTCTCACTGGTGTGAGGTGAAATCTCAAGGTTATTTTGATTTGCATTTCCCTTATGACTAAAGATGTTGAACATTTCTTTAGGTGTTTCTCAGCCATTCGGTATTCCTCAGCTGTGAAATCTTCGTTTAGCTCTGAACCCCATTTTTAATAGGGTTATTTGTCTCCCTGCGGTCTAACTTCCTGAGTTCTTTGTATGTTTTGGATATAAGGCCTCTATCTGTTGTAGGATTGGTAAAGATCTTTTCCCAATGTGTTGGTTGCTGTTTTGTCCTAACCACAGTGTCCTTTGCCTTACAGAAGCTTTGCAGTTTTATGAGATCCCATTTGTCGATTCTTGATCTTAGAGCATAAGCCATTGGTGTTTTGTTCAGGAAATTTTTTCCAGTGCCCATGTGTTCCAGATGCTTCCCTAGTTTTTCTTCTATTAGTTTGAGTGTATCTGGTTTGATGTGGAGGTCTTTGATCCACTTGGACTTAAGCTTGTACAGGGTGATAAGCATGGATCTATCTGCATTCTTCTACATGCTGACCTCCAGTTGAACCAGCACCATTTGCGGCAAATGCTATCTTTTTTCCATTGGATGGTTTTGGCTCCTTTGTCAAAAATCAAGTGCCCATAGGTGTGTGGGCTCTCCCCCACGGGAACCCAGAGGCCGTATACAGTTTACTCTTGGGCCAGGGACGTTGGCAGGGGTGGGCAGTGTTGGTGGTCACTTCCGCTCTGCAACCTCAGGAGTGCCCACCTGACCAGGCGGTGAGGTCTCTCTCCCACGGGGTTTGGGAGCAGAGAGCTGCTGCGGGCCAGGATCCGCCAGTTTGGGACTCCCAGAAAACACAGGAAGTGCCCGGTCCTAGAGGAATTTTGTCTCAGTGTGTCCTGAGTTCACCAGGCAGGTCTCTTGCAGCAGAAAAGTTGGTCTTACCTGTGGTCCCGAGGTTCAAGTTTGCTCGTGGGGTACTGCCTACGAGCTCTCTGCGGCGGCAGCAACCAGGAAGCAGGCTTGAAGTTCTTATTGTAGAGATCTTTTATTTGCTTGGTTAAAGTCACTCTGAGGTACTTATATTATTTGGGACTATTATGAAGGGTGTCGTTTCCCTAATTTCTTTCTGGGCTTGTTTCTCTTTTGTGTAGAGGAAGGCTACTGATTTATTTGAGTTAATTTTATACCCAGCCACTTTGCTGAAGTTGTTTATCAGCTTTAGTAGTTCTCTGGTGGAACTTTTGGGATCACTTAAATATACTATCATGTCATCTGCAAATAGTGATATTTTGACTTCTTTTTTTCCGATCTGTATCCCCTTTATCCCCTTTTGTTGTCTGATTGCTCTGGCTAGGACTTCAAGAACTATATTGAATAAGTAGGGAGAGAGTGGGCAGCCTTGTCTAGTTCCTGATTTTAGTGGGATTGCTTCAAGTTTCTCTCCATTTAGTTTAATGTTAGCTACTGGTTTACTGTATATGGCTTTTATTATGTTTAGGTATGGGACTTGAATTCCTATTCTTTCCAGTACTTTTATCATGAAGGGGTGTTGAATTTTGTCAAATGTTTTCTCAGCATCTAATGAAATGATCATGTGGTTTTGTTCTTTCAGTTTGTTTTTATAATGGATTATGTTGATGGTATTCCGTATATTAAACCATCCCTGCATGCCTGGGATGAAGCCTACTTGATCATGGTGGATGATTGTTTTGATGTGCTCTTGGATTCAGTTTGCAAGAATTTTATTGAGTATCTTTGCGTCAATAGTCATAAGGGAAATTGGTCTGAAGTTTCTCTTTTTTGGGTCTTTGTTTGGTTTTGTCTTAAGAGTAATTGTGGCTTCATAGAAAGAATTCGGTAGCACTCCGTCTGTTTCAATTTTGTGGAATAGTTTGGATAGTATTGGTATGAGGTCTTCTATGAAGGTCTGATAGAATTCTGCACTCAACCCATCTGGACCTGGGCTGTTTTTGGTTGGGAGACCTTTAATGACTGCTTCTATTTCGTTAGGAGTTATGGGGTTGTTTAAATGGTTTATCTGTTCCTGATTTAGCTCCGGTACCTGGTATCTGTCTAGGAAATTGTCCATTTCCTGTAGATTTTCAAGTTTTGTTGAATATAGGTTTTTGTATTAGGATCTGATGATTTTTTGAATTTCCTCTCTTTCTGTAGTTATGTCTCCCTTTTCATTTCTGATTTTGTTAATTTGTTAATTCTGATTTGTTAATTTGTTAGTTTCTTGCTTTTTTTTAGGGTGTAGCTTGCCTGTTTGTGTTGGGCTTTACCATTTATTATCCTTTGTAGCACTGGATTTGTAGAAAAATATTGTGTAAATTTGGTTTTTTCATGGAATATCTTGGTTTCCCTATCTATGTTAATTGAGAGTTTTGCTGGATACAGTATCCTGGGCTGGCATTTGTGTTCTCTTAGGGTCTCTATGACATCTCTCCAGGATCTTCTGGCTTTTATAGTCTCTGACGAGAAGTCTGATGTGTTTCTGATAGGTCTGCCTTTATATGTTACTTGACCTTTTCCCCTTACTGCTTTTAATATTCTTTCTTTGTTTTGTGCATTTGGCGTTTTGACTATTATGTGATGGGGGGAGTTTCTTTTCTGGTCCAATCTATTTGGAGTTCTGTAGGCTTCTTGTATGTTTATGGACATCTTTAGGTTAGGGAAGTTTTCTTCTATGATTTTGTTGAAGATATTTACTGGTCCTTTGAGCTGGGAGTCTTCACTCTCTTCTATACCTATTATCCTTAGGTTTGAGCTTCTCATTGTGTCTTGGATTTCCTGTATGTTTTGGGCCAGTAGCTTTTTACATTTTACATTATCTTTGACAGCTGTGTTGATGAGATCTATGGAATCTTCTGCTCCTGAGATTCTCTCTTCTATCTCTTGTATTCTGTTGGTGAAGCTCGTATCTACAGCTCCTTGTCTCTTCTTTTGGTTTTCTATATCCAGGGTTGTCTCCCTTTGTGCTTTCCTTATTGCTTCTATTTCCATTTTTAATTCCTTCAATTGTTTGATTGTGTTTTCCTGGAATTCTTTCAGGGATTTTTGTGTTTTCTCTCTATAGGCTTCTGCTTGTTTATTTGTGTTTTCCTGCATTTCTCTAAGGGCGTTCTATATGTCTTTCTTTAAGTCCTCCATCATCATGATCAATTGTGATTTTCAATGTAGATCTTGCTTTTCTGGTGTGTTTGGATATTCAGTGTTTGCTTTGGTGGGAGAATTGGGCTCCGATGATGTCATGTAGTCTTGGTTTCTGTTGCTTGGGTTCCTCCGCTTACCTCTCACCATCAGGTTGTCTCTGGGGTTACCTTGTTCTGCTATTCCTGACAGTGGCTAGAACATCCTATAGGCCTGTGTTTCAGGAGTGCTGTAGACCTGTTTTCCTGTTTTCTTTCAGCCAGTTATGGGAACAGAGTGTTCTGCTTTCAGGCGTGTAGTCATTCTTGTCTACTGGTCTTCAGCTGTTCATGTGGGTCTGTGTCCTGTGTCCACCAGGCAGGTTGCTTGGAGCAGAAAAGTTGGTCTTACCTGGGTCCTGTGGCTCACGTTGCTCGTGGTGGGCTGCTTTTGAACTCTCCATGAGGGTGGCAACCAGGAGGGACTGCACTGCCTTTCCTGGAGACCCCGTGCACCGTGGTTCCAGATGGCCTTAGGTGTTTTCCTCTGGAGTCAGAAATGTCGGCAGAGTGTAGTCTCTTCTGGCTTCCCAGGCGTGTCTGCCCCTGTGAAGGTTTAGCTTTCCCTCCCACGAGATTTGGGTGCAGAGAACTGTTGGCCAGGTCTCTTCATATCTGGGTGGTGTCTGGACTGCGGGGGACCTGCCGCTTGCTCAAGTGCCCCTATCTTCTGGTTCCCAGAGGCCGTATACAGTTTCCTCCTCGGCCAGGGATGTAGGCAGGGGTGGGCAGTATTGGTGGCCTCTCCCGCTCTGCAGTCTCAGGAGTGCCCACCTGTCCAGGCGGTGTGCTCTCTCTCCCAAGGAAGGGGTTTGGGAGCAGTGAGCTGTGGGTCAGGATCAGCGAGGTTGGGGCTCCAGCTAAAAACTGGAAGTCTCCGATCCCAGAGGAATTTGCCTCTTTGTGTCCTGAGTCCACCAGGCAGTTCGCTTGGAGCATAAAAGTTGGTCTTACCTGTGGTCCGGAGGCTCAAGTTGCTCGTGGGGGTGGGGGGCTGCTTTTCACTCCAGTCTTGATGAATAATTCTGAGTTAATTTCACACAGAGTGGGTACATTCCATAAGACACCATTGCCTCCTTAAAATGCTTTATGCCCTTCATTTCTATAGGATGCCATTCTATTTCATCACACCCTTGTGTATTATCCCCGTTAGCAGATATTTGCTGTATAAGAGCTGGAAGTGCTGCTGGTGATTTTTACCTAGGCGTGCAGGTCTTCCAAGAGTGCTGTTTAGATTTAACCCTGTTTCAAAAACAAACAAACAAACAAACAAACAAACAAACAAACTCGAAAGAACAAAGCAAAACTTGTCTCACCTGACCATCCTTCTGCTTGTTCATTTCTTTGATTGACTGCCCTTTGACACAGTTCCTTCCCTTCTTTCTACCTGGAGAAAACTCTGTCTCTCTGTTTCAGTCACTGGGCAGGAACATACTTGTTCTCTCCTTTTTTGATGTTCTTTTTATTTCCAAGCTTCTCTATTTCGACCTGTATTTTTTTTTCAGTTTCTCTGCCAGTCTTTCCTCTCTTTTCACCTGCATTTTTTCCAGTTGCTTAGCTTTTATAAACAAAATAGTCCAAAATGGAGAGGGAAAAATACTGCTGCTAAAAAAATTGTAGTGGGTATACCAACAATAGTTTCATCAGTCAGTCTTTTCAAAGTATACATCCTTTCTTTTCCTGATTTTTGGTCTATTGAACTTGAAATCAAGCTTTCCATTCTGCCTAGCCACAATGTTGGCCACATATCTTTTAATATTCCTTTTTTATTCAAACAGCCCCATGTTGGGTATAAAACATAGCTTTTTGTGAATGTTTTGTTGTTGTTATTATTGTTGTTTTAGCTGTTCCTATGTGGTACTAGTTTTGGCCACATAGAAGTTTCAAAACAGAGGGGGTCCTGGAAAACAGCTGGGGCTTGGTCCTATGAGAGCCCAGAAGAGACCACTGGCCAAGGTACAGCCTTTGGAACAGTGGAAGCTCCAGAATTAAAGGAATTTAGGAGAAAGGCTAAGGTTTAGCATCAAGCTGAAAGGAGTCCTTGAGTAGAAGCCAGGAAACTATTGGTGAAGGTGAAAAAGTACAGAAGACCCATCATATTGGAATTATAAGAACCCAAGTTACAACCAAGGACAGCAGCAGCTAACCTGATCCAATGAGAGAAGCTGAATATGTTGCAGACAGAGCCAGACTGTTGGAGCCCAGAAGAACATGAGTGAATCCAAGACATTGAGCACTGAGCTATTTATACTGATGGATGCTGGATTTGCTTTGATTTCATTGTAACTATGACCTGGGTTTTCCTCTTGGAATAAAAAATATCTAACTTTTATTTTACAGGAACCTATTGTTAATTTTAGATTTTTAAAGAGATGGTATTTTAAAGCGATTTGTACCCAGAGGTTCCAGAGACTAAACCAACAAAGAGAACACATGGAGGGACCCATGGCTCCAGCCACATATGTAGCAGAGGACAGCCTTTTTGGGCATCAATGGGAGGAGAGGCCCTTGGCCCTGTGAAGGCTCAATGCCCCTGTGTTGGGGAATGCCAGGATGGGGAGATGGTAGGGAATGGGTGGGTAGGTGGGAGAATACTGTCATAGAGACAGGGGGAGGGAAAGGGATGGGGAATTCCAGAGGGGAAATTGGGAAAGGGGATATCATTTAAAATGTAAGTAAATATCCAATAAAAATGGAAAAAATAAATTGCATCTATAAAAATATTGATAGAAAATGAGTGGGTTGTTAGGGGAGCACCTTCATAGAAGCAGGGGGGGAGGGTGGGATAGGGGGTTTCTAGAGGGGAAACTGGGAAAGGGTATAACATTTGAAATGTAAATAAATAAAATATACAATAAAAAAGAAAAAAAGAGACTTGTGAATTTTTAAGTCCATGAGACTTTTAAAGTTGTACTATGTTTGTTTTTTATATTGTGATATTAATGACATCTTGGGAATAAACTAGAAAGAATAAGTTATGGTTTAATGGTAATGTATTTATGTATCAAATTGACAAGGGTTCAGTTTTACTGTTCAGTTGTACTTTTTAATATGGCATATTTTTATCTTATTCTTTCCCTATCCCAATCTCTTCCCTGACCCTCCCTACTTCACTAATCATTCAACTTTATGTTTATGTTCCCCCTTCCCTGATCTCTATATCAAAAAAGCAGGAAAAGAACACAATCCAAAACAGATTTTTTTAAAAAGGGAAAGCAATTAAACAAAAATTGTGTGCTTAGTTTTTAAAATCAGTTTAACCCAAACATTTTTATCAGCTTAATATAAACAAAAGTCAGAGGAAGAGGGAATCTCCAGTGGAGGGCATGCCTCCATTAGAGTGGCCTATCGGCACATCTGTGAGCAGTCTTGATTAACCATTCATGTGGGAGGGCCTAGTATACTATGGGCAGTGCCTCCCCTAAGGCTATGGTTCCAGGTTGCATAAGAGAGCAAGTTGAGCAAGCCAAAGGGAGCACAAAAGTAATGTCCCCCCCCCAATCCACGTGGTTTCTGCTTCAAGTTCTGCTTCCAAGTTCCTGCCTTGAGTTTCTTCTCTGAATTCCTTTCAAGATGGACTATAAGCTGTCAGATGAAATAAACCTTTTCCTCTCCAAGCTGCTTTTGGATTTTCACACTTTTCTTCACCTTTATTTCTTCCTATTTATTGTTTATGATTCAGTTTAGCTGACATTCTTTAAAGATGATGATTCTGAACTCCCAGTTGAATGTCTTATGCTATGATCTGTTCCAAACCCTATTCTCACACCTATTATGTTAGGTTACAGTGAGACGAGACAGTATGTCATTTGTTTTTAGTTTAATGAAAACTGTTTCAGAAAATACCAGTAGACGTCTTACAGGTGACCAGTACTCAGAGAGGAGACCAATCCCATCACATTATGAGGGACTTGAATATTAAACACTGGAACATGGCCAGAATGGTAAGAATGGTGAAGAATTACCAAATGTTTAATTTTAATTATTTTAATAGTATTTTCTATTTCTAAAATAGTTTTTATCTAATCATGTATAGGTAAATCTTGATAGGAATTTACTTAGAAGTTCTATCTCAAATAAAATGATACAGAAATGACTTCATGAAAATCAATACATTTAATTAATCAGATTATACATAAAACAAAATTTTTCAGATATCTTTTTATAATAAATGCAAATATGGAGAATTACTTTTAATTAATTAAAAACAAGTATTAAATATTTTGAATTCACCCTTAGTAATATTCTTAAACAACTATGAAAACATTAAAATTCATTTTAAATTAAAGTCAATCTTATTTTCCATACATGATTATTTGATCATTTATTAAAACACTCACTTGATTTTAGTTCACTAAAAGCTTTCAGCATTTATACATATAGTATGCCATTTCCATGTCCCTTACTGGTATCTTTTCTCCTTCCTTCTTTCTTTATACTTTCAGTTATGAAGAAGGTAATTATGGCCCTTATAAATGAACAGTGTTTCTGGATGTGGCCAATGCATGCACAGATACCTAGGTTTATCCTGAAGATTTTTTTCAGAATTGGAAGTCTTCCCTACCACATTTTCAGCAAATATTTTTCCTTTTGAAAATACAGCCATTTACCGCCAAGTATTTAATGTAGGTTCTCTATTTTCTGCTGTAACATATAGGGTGTTTATGAAGCTACAGTGGGCAGGCGCCTCCTACAAACACATTTCACTCATACACTCAAAGCAAATTAAGTTATTTTACAGTCATTGCTGGATGGAGACCAGGTAATGAGTATCGAGTTTGTAACTGTCCTTATTTGACAAGGAAAAAGTACAAAACGTTATCTGAGGGTTTGCTAATAGCCCCTTACATTTGTACTTTACACCTTCAAATGTTTTATATAATTTGATGCTCCCAACAAACTTTCATGAGGTAGAGAGAACCAGTTTTCTTTTACACATGAACCACAGAAGTGTGTATGCAGAGATTGCTTACAGTGGCTCAAACAGAAACTGAAGATATTAGTATTTGAACTCTGGTTTGCTGATTCCCAGCCTATAGGACATTTCCTCTTCAAGCCACAATGTCTCTTGCTATTTTGAACAGGGTAAGGAACAGAGCTTCTGTTCTCTGACATCATCAACCAAAACTTGACTTGTCCTATGCTCTGTAGATGTGTTGAAGATGAATGAATGAATGAGTGAATGAATGAATAAAATCTGGATTTTTAACAAAGAGTAATTTATGTCTCATTTTCAATTTTGTTCTAATTGTGCATGATAATGGTGTTGATAATGGTGCATAATTGCATAAGTGTAAAATTAGTGTACATGATATCAGACTGAGGACAAGTTATGAGACAGCATGTGTAAATGAGTGTGCCCATCATTAGCCTTCAGAAATGCCTGTTAAAGAACAATCTTAGATCAGAAGACTGACACAGGTGCACTGCAAGTTCCAGGGTAGCCTGTGCTAACCAAGACAGACTTGGTTAAAAAAAGATTTGTTAATTCTGATCTTTATGTTCCAACTTGTTCAAAAAGCTAAAAATGAAATTCTATAGCTCTCCTAATATTTTTTACTGTAAAAGTTGGAGTTTCTCTTTAAAAAATCAAACTCTCATTAGCTTTCTTTTAAACATTAATTACTAAAAGGCCTTCACTGCAGGAATAATCTTGCGAAAGAATTTATGCCCTTGGGAATTTGTATTTTCAAATATATAACCAGGAGGAGAAGGATAGCTAGCTGGGCAGATTTCCTGTTTCTTCGGTGTGAACTGTATAGAATACATGGTGACATCATCAAGTGGAACTGAACTCTTAAGAGCTTCATTTAAAGGTTTGCAGCTCTCTGTTGGAATCAATTCATGTGGCACAAAGTGAGATCTGAAAGTGCTCAAACCCTCAAATTTTCCAGATGGGTTGGGAATTTGTTGCTGCTGCTTAATAAGTCCTTGACGACAACTTTCCCATGCTGGAAAATCTTCCTTCATGGTGCTCTTTCCTTGGAAAGGAAAATTGCTTTGCCTTCTGTGAGAAACTGGCCGAATGGCAACAACACGGCTGGCCCGGTAGGGAACATAGTCAAGGTGGCTGGTGCTGTCCAACTGCATGCTTCCTGAAGGAGGCACATACTCTGCTACTTTCTTCACTTTGGGTGGTGGGATTTCCCACGGTTGGAAACTGTCACGGAATTCAGTGCTTCCTTTAAACTGAATGTTTTGGGTCACTCTGGTATAGGGAGGTCTGCAGATTTTTGCAGTTTCACCAGTAAGACCCTGAAAGTCATTCCGGTGAGTGGTGAGATCCTCAAAAGGCTGGTCAGTAGGCTTATAAACTTCTTTTGGCCTTGCAAACTTGACTTCTAGCTGATGAGGTACATAATCTCGACGATGACTTGTATCACCATTAAAAGGGCCTACAGGACACTTGACCACAGAGCAGGGCTTAAAGCTTGGCCTAGGCTGTATCTCCCGGGGAACATAGTCATCCTGAAACGTAGTTGAGTTTCCGAATTTCACATCTGGGGGATGGTAAGCTTGCTCTGGTTTACACAGTTCACATTTCTGAATATCCCAAGATCTATAATCATCTTGAAAACCAGAACAAACAAAATATTTTTAAATATTGAGGAGAAAAAACTATCTTCAAAGTATCCTGACTAATTTCTCTCATTGCCAACCACCTTCTGATTTGTTTGAGATCCGCAAACACTAATATCGAGTATGAGCGTTTCCTCAGATTTGATTTTGTTTGGTCCATCACTTTCAGCTTCATCTGATTACACATAAGGCATAAGGAACATGCAAGCCTGGCTGTGAGAACGAAACAGACTCTGCTGTGGGCAAAGACAGCATAAAGTGTACTGGCTAGGATTGGGACTGTAAGTCACAGAATATTAAGGATGGCTATAAAATCCCAGGCATAAAATAAGAAGCCTCCAAGAGGAAGAAGTCAATTGATTAACTTTTTAAGTATCTTACTACTCACAGAAATGGCTTTTGGAATCTTTAACATAAATAAAAGTCCTAACGACTATATATACCAGTTGTTCAATTTGAAGAACTTTCAAATTTCGATGTTATTCTGGTCAAAACTCAAGACCCCATGGATTACTGGGCTTTAAGGCATTCCTGAGAGATACAGGATTATCTAGAGACCAGGAGGCTGAACAGTGTATTCAACACTGCATGTGCAATTTAGAAATGAATATCAGAGCCAAGATCTGAGAATAAGAAGCCCAATGCCTGCAGCTTACTTAAACTATTGATGAAAATTTGAAGTGTTTATATTTCAGTAAAGGCTTCTTTATGTTGTCTATTTCTAAATGGAAAAGTAGTAAGCTGAGTAATATGGTAAAACTTACCTCACCGCACGAAAGTATTTTAAAACACCAAAAATGAGTTTATAAAAGAAAATTATTTTACATACTAGATAATGTAGTAAGCTGAGAAATATAAAATTCACTGCATCTCCAAAAGGATTTTTAAATACCAAATATTAATTTATAAAATGCAAGTTTTTATATGGTAAGATAATAAAATGTGAATCCAAGTAAAGGGAATGACAACTGAGATAGTTAAACCTTGAATGTCTACCATGTGGTTACCAACTGTGAAGAGAAACTGTCCTTATTCTTAGATATTCCTGCTGAGTTTTTTACTAAATTATTAAGCTACTGATGTTTAGTGTGAGTGGAAACCCAGCCAAAAGGCAGTCTTTAAGTTATATGAATACTATATGAAGAAACACGGTAAGAAGAGGTGAACTAGTCCAATCCTGTGAAAGATTCTAAGGTTGACCACCAAGAACCAGATGAAGAACATAATAGAATGGCATGAGGTAGTGTTCTGATTGACAGCAGATGGTAGCCATATTCTTGCAGACTTGTAACAAAGAGATAAGGAACTGGAGACAGCCAGGCAGTGGGATAGCAACATAGAAGAAGTATGAAGGAGGCAAAGATATGAGGAGTGACATCATGTACTCATTAGCCAAAGCACTCCCATTCAGTGCCCTCTGTACCTGACAACTTTCCATTTCCAATTCTCAAGAATCTTGTCCTTGAGCTACCATGATGGAATCTCTGTTCTTCAGAAACTACAGATTACAATTATAGTTCTATTTGAACTGTATTTCTTGAGGAGAGTCTAGCATATTGTTTTTAAAAAATTAACAATTTTAGAAATTTCAAAGATTTATAATTTTATGTCAAGAACTTATAATTTATACAAATTGTAAATTTTTTTTGAAAATCTCTTATTAATGTATGAAGAACCACTCTAAATGTTATTTAATATAGCCAGTGATCCAGCTGGGCTTCAGTTGAGTATATCACTATTCGCTTTCCCTCATATGTTCTTCCCCCTCCCACACTACCTGTTTCCTAAATCCTTTTGAATTAGTACAGATTTTTATTATCCCATTTTATTACAATTTTACTAAAACTTTCTGCATTTTAAAATAAAAATGCTTAATTTCTTCCTGGCTCAGGTATGTTGCTGTTTTGAACACTTCTTGAACAACAGTTTTCTTTAATACTACTGTTCTAATATATTTCAATTCCATATTTGTTTGAAAACAACCATGACTTTATGAAATCAATATTAATTTTATCTACATATTTCTATTTGTGCCTTTTATTTTATTCATTTCTGAATTCCAATTCCATGCATCTATCTGAATCATTGTCCTCCAACTACAAGACCTTCCTTTAACGCAATGTACAGTTGCTTGCTGCTAATAAACTCTCTCAGTTTTTGTTTGAAAGAATCTGTGTCAAATTTTGAAGACCATTTCACTAGTTATAGAATTTTGAGATCCAGTATATTTAAATATTTTTGTGACATTTTAAAAATTATTTGAAAAACTTACTTTTATACACTTGATCACATGATTTTCCCTCCTCCAAGTCCTCCTAGATTGTACCAACTCCCCACCCATCCAACTATGTACTCTATCAAAAAAACTGCAAAAAACATCACAAGCCATAATTAACACACACACACACACACACACACACACACACACACACACACACACACACACACACACACACACACACTTGATCAATTTCTCCTGAGCCTGAATGCTGCCTGGGAGGATATATCCTGCATCACTCAGTCAAAAAAATGTTTTTTCTTTTGTAAGCAGGTATGGACCACAAATAACTTCTTAGTTAAGGGTGGGACTTTTGTTCCCCCTTCCCCTTTACCATGCTGGAATTTGTTGGCCTTGAATTTCTGCAGGTCCTGTGCATGCTATCACAGTCTGTTAGTTCATATGTGCGCCAGCCCTGTTGTGTCTGAAAGACTTGTTTCCTTGGAATCAGCCACCATTTTTAGCTCTTAAAATCTTTCTTCCTTCTCTTCTGAATAAATTCCTGGAACCTGAGGGTAGGAGCTTGATATATACACACTATTTGTGGCTGTGCACTCCATGATCTCTATTCCACTGGATTCCAATGAAATGTCTGGCTTAATTTTCTTTCCAGAGATTTTTTCACATCATCTTCAAGAATTCTTTACCTTTTAAAAAAACATTTTCCTAGAGGCAGTTTCCTTTGTGTTTTATCTATTTGGGACTTAAATCTGTGAAATGATTCTATCACAAATTTTGCTAGATTCTCATCTGTTTATCACTTCAAATCTTTCCTGATTTTTCCACAGGTCTCATAATGTTTTACAATTCACTAAATGCTGTATTTGAAGGAATGACAGAAACTAAGTCCTTTTTTAGTAGAAGAAATTTTGTTGCCTTGGGTATTTGGCAGATAGGGTTTGGGGCATATCCCCTCAATCCAGAATTCAGCTAGGTAGACAGAGTCATGCCCTGTATTTAAATGTCTGGAGGGCATGGTTTGATTGTGGTCAACTGTTCCTTCTAGTGGGGCTGTAACTAATAAGCATCTACTCCCAAGTAAACTTCTCGGGTGTTTGGTGGAGTTCTGGGTTCAGTTTCTTTGCTGACCATATGCACTAAACAGTGCAAGTTTTACAAAGAAACAAACCATGCACACAGGGTTTTATAGACTGCAACCTGGATCAGCTCACAAATCAAGGGATCTATTGTTTTATTTTCCGTGCTGTAAACTGACTCTGGCTATGCTGAGTTCAAGCCTCAGCCTAGACTTGGACTGGGCAAATGCTCACTATTAGCATAGGTAGCTCATCTATAAGGTGGTCACACTCTATGGAATTTTAGTTCTTTTCCTGCTGTCTGCTATTAAAAAGACTTAAATATTTTTATATTGTTTTCTTAGTTGTTACAATAAAACCAATGGCTTTCTACTATCAAGACATACATTTCACCTTCAGAAGAACTTAGAAAAATGTGTAATAGAGTGAGTATTGAGTCATGCACCTGCAATGTCAGTATTTGGGGACCAGGAGCTCAAGGACATCCTGCCTGGGCTCCATGAAATAATTCTTTTAAGAATGTAATGGTTATACAAGTGTCTAGCCTATCAATCATACACTTTCCAATATGATCTCAGCCTGCATTTACAGAGTTCATCCCAGGTTCTCAGTCTTCATCTGATTCCCAGCAGCCTCACTGAAGAATTCCAACCCCCCACCACCACCACTTTTTCAGATTTTGCTCATTTGATACTGGTTTTAGTATGCCTTTCTCTTCCTATATATGGATAATCACTAACCTTTGGAACATTTATTGGGCAGACTGAAGGGATACGTTACTAAATATAGTATGTTTTGATACCATTTAGTCCTGTGTTAACCCAGGCTAGCCTTGAACTTTATAGGACTTTGAACTTGGGATTCTCTGTCAGCCTTTTAAACGCTGGAGCTACAGACATATGCCACAACTAGCAACTACTAAGTGCAAACTTTTGAATTACTGCAGGAGCTTTTGACTTTCTTAACTAATTACCTATTAAAAAGATGTTGTGGTTGTAATGCTAGAATCAACCTAAGAATGTCTATCATCTCTTTGAGGTAATGATTTCATTTCTTGTGGTTATAAATCCTCATTAGATTTGGCTGGATCACACTGAAACTCTATTTTTAATTTTTTGAGGAATGGTTCCAATCGTAGCTGTACCAATTCACACCCTATGCAAAGGTGTACACAGTTCTTTTTTTTCTTCTTATCAACAAGACTTCCCTTTTATCTTTGATAATTCCCAATGGAATAGATATGAAGTGAATCTCACTTTTTTCATTTGCATTTCCCTACCTTAGTCAATGTAGAACATTTTTTCACATACTTGTTGACCTTCAGTTTCTCGGGAAAAATGTTTATTTCCAAATCATTGGCCATTCTTAAATAAGGTTGGTTTTTATACTAAATTGCTTGAGTTCCTTATATATGTTAGATATTAACCCCTTATCTGACACATGGTTTGCAAATAGTTTCCAAATCCACAGGTAGCTGTGTAACTTCTCTGCATAGCCTTTGGGTTTTACGTATAGTCCCACTTACATGATTGCTCTTGACTGTGCTTTTGGCCTCCCAGCCAAATCAAATCCCAAAGTCAGTGTTTCTTCCTGCAGTTTTTCAGTTTCAGCTCTTATATTTAAGCCTTTCATCTTCTTTAACTTTGAATGTGGTATAAAGATCCAATTTTATTATTTTTGTCTGAGAGCTGCCCAGGTTTCCAATCACCATTGACTGAAGAGACTGTATTCTTTTCCCATTGTGTATATACAGACTCCTTGTTGAACAGTTGGCTGAATATCCTTATATATACTTTTGAGTCCTTGATTCTGTTTCATGGATCTATGTATCCATCCTCCTGTTATTAGCATACTAACTTCCGTGGTAGCCTTATAATATAATTAGAAATCACGAAAATTTACACCTCAGACTTGTTCTCCAAACTGCTTTGGCTATTAGTCGTCTGTGATGTCTGTGAATTTTAGAACTCGTTTTGTTTTCTATTTGAGCAGATGCCACTGTGATTTAGATATGGAGATGCATTCAACTGTAGACTGCTTTGTTTGAGCAGCACAGACATTCTAGTGATACTATTGCTCCCAATCCATGGATACAAGATAGCTTTCCCCTTCTGTCTTCTGGGTTTTACAGTTTCTGGCTATAACATTGGGAATGTCAGCGGTGGCTCTCCATTCTCTGTACTCTCTATAGTAGCAAGTGCAGAGTGGAGCAAGACCAGGTCCCTATGATCTACTTCAGCATTTATACTTCAATATCAGTGAATTTCTAAGCTGTGACAGACAAATGTCTGTTTCAGGAAACCTTGTGTTCACAATGTAAATCTACTTGTACTACAGGACGTTTTCCCCTTTACAATACTCTCCAAATTTCTGTCTTCCCTCTGACCTCTACTCTTAGACTGTATAGATACCTGCGTTTATGAAGGTATTCAGAATTATACATACAGAATTACAATCCTACAAAATTAAGTACAGTAGAGGCTGTTGTTTCATTCCTGAAAATCTGGAACACTATACTATGTGTCTGTGTGGTAACATATATGCATACAGCATCAAGGGACATCAAGATTACTATCAGATATAGTACATGGAAAAATTACAATGGTTGTATAAATGTCAAAGTAAAGTCATTTTCACTGACTATCTTTTATGTCAAAATTATTTTTATGCATATCAGTATTTCAGCAATTTGCTTTGCTGTATTTGATTATACTTAGTATTCATAGTCTTTATAAATTCTCAGTTCTATAGCAGTGGATGTACTCAGTTTTTCAAAATCAGAAAGAACATTATTCTTAATTTCCCTAGAAGATCATACTATATTATATTGGTTCCTTGCACTTTACTCATCCATTTAATGGTAAAAGTCTTAAATAGTCATTAGCTATTACCTAACTAACTCTATATGCCATTGGTTTTGCAAAAGGTTTTATATTTGAAAATACCCATTCAGCTATTTCATATAACGAATGGAAAGAACATAAGCCTGCATGTACACCTGTGTTACTGTGGGAAGGAACAAGAACAGCTCATTTCAAGATGGTCTGTTTTTAAATGAGGACTTCCATGAGTAAATCTTTAAAATGTTTTAAATCATAGAGGATTTGGGGTAAAAACAGAAAACAACAGGCCATACAGTTGCCAGTACTCACATTTTTAGGTGTGCTGTTAACAAAGGAATAGTCCTCACTCCTGTCCTTCTGCAAATAAGGCTTGGAGGAGGAGACCCTGTCTGTTGTCACCTGGTACTCTTTGTCAGGGGACAGACACGTTTATTTTATTCTGAAGTCTAGTATTGAAAATAATCTGCTCACAAATCCTCCAATCTAGCCTTTAGAGCAGCAGTTCTCAATGGAGGTTGTGACCCCTTTGACAAACTTCTGTCTCCAAAACTACTTACATTTCACAACAGTAGCAAAATTGCATTTAGGACATAGCAACAGAAATAATTTTTTGGTTGGAGGTCACCACAACATGATGAACATTATAGCACTGGGAGGTTGAGGACCCCTGCTTCAGAGTATAAAAATAAAATTCCAGCTGTCAATCTATTAATTCCATAGTTTTGCACGTTAATCTGAAATTTGAATCAAGAGGATAGTTGCTGTTTTATCTTTTCAACAACTCCAACCTTCTTGGCAGAGTTTCAACTCATCATAGGATAGGACAGGGTGAAAGGACAATACTGACTGTGATAAGTGACAAGTGCAGCATCTGTCTTTGCTCAGTGACTTCCTTTGCTTTTCATATGCCTTGAGATACAGACAACTTAGGGGCACATTTGGAGACCAGTCTATGACCCCTAACTCCCCATGAGGCAGTTTTGTCTGTCTGTAACTAAGCTTTGCTAACAATATTATTTTCATCAATAAGAAACATGCTCTTTTCTAACCACTGTGGCTACGTGTGACAACACAAGAAGATGACAATTTGATTGTAAAGGTCAAAGATGGCATTTTTAGGTTTGGGACCCCTTTGTTTTTACAATAACAGGTTACCTTTATAAGTTGGGACAGTGTCCAACTTTCCTTTTTTAACTTCTTGTCTTTCCACAGGCCGGACTTTTACCATGGGCTGTACTTTGTAAGGATTAAAATCTCGCTTGTAGGTAGTACCAAGATCAATTTCCCCCTGTTTGGGTTTATATTCTTCAGGCATGTGGCGAGGCTGCTTGACTACTTCATAAGGGCGATAATCTGACCTGAAATATATACGTGTATATATGTGAAACACAGCCTACTGGTTCTCCTGTTTTAATTATTTCAGCACTGAAATCTTCAATTTTGTCTTATTTGAACAATCTAAGGAGGTATCAAAATGGTGCTAGTGATTATTTGAAAGAAACAAATTGTTTTATCAGGTTTTAATCGATGACAAATTAAAAATGTGAAAAATTCTAGTTTTTGAAAACTGAAATAACAGCTCATAAAAGTTGATCTTAAATGAGTAAAATTGTCAACTAAGTGAATTTTTAAATCTAATATAGAAGAAAATCTGAAGAGAAAGATCTGATGAGCTGAAAATATTGTCAAGATCAGCTTTGTAGCTACTTTCCCAAAGTCACATTCACCTACATAGACTGTACTTAGGCATAGTTTCCACCTCTGGAAGTCACAATATGAGTTTTTCTAAGGCTTTAGATCTCCCAGAAGGGCTGGCCATGGATAGGAATAAAATGGCAATCGAACCATCTTGTATCTTCTATACCATCACTATGGCAGAGGTGGTACTTCCTGGGCTAAGACAGTTCCATGGAATGGAGACGACCAGAGGTTCAAGGCTAATTGGACTGCTGGAATCCAAATCTTGGCTTTGTCATTCAATAGCTGCATAACCTTGAATGACTTAAGCTGTCTATGCCGTAATTTCCTTGTAGAGATAGACAATCATATCAGATACATCATAGGATTATTTTAAAGATACACACTGCCAATTTGACAGTCCCCTGAGCTACAATTATGCTACTAAGATAAAAAGGCTTATACAGTTTCTTCCTGTATTATAGAAACATGCAGTATGGGATGACACTTCTTCTTTATAATGCAGATAAACGACTCTTCTACTTTCTGGTTAATATGATCAGCATGAATGAATCATAAAGGAGTTCTAAGCGCCTGCTTTTAGGAATGTTGGGTATCTACTCTAGGTAGTGGGTACTGTACTAGGTTTCTGAAAACAGAATGCTGAGAAAACAATGGATGTACATCCTGCAGGTGCAGAGCACTGAAACGAATCCAATAACAACCGGGGAAAAGTTATAAGAGTTACTTAACTCAAAAGCTAAATAAAAACGTGGAGTGGCAGAGATGACATTTACAAAGGAAAATATTTAGCTGATATTTATAGATTGTATGAATATTAGCTAGGAAAAGAGAGAGGGAGAATTCCAAACAGGAAAGATGAAGTTTGATAATCTATGCAGTAATTATGGAAGGAATTAGGTCTATGCTTAATGATAGTTTAGGACCCTGATAAAATTAAATCTTAGTGCTTAAAAGATTGCTGTGGCAAGCTAAAGTATTAGATACCAAACAGAGATGCAAAAACTAGAACACACGCACACACACACACACACACACACACACACACACACACACACACAAATTAGGAAGCATAGGCATTCTTCTGCATGATGGTAACAGTACAGAGTTCACAAATATGAGATATTTCAGCCAATTAAAAAAGTCAATAGAATTTTTTGTTTTTCCTTTTCTACTCTGTCATCATAACTTAACTTTTATCTTTCCATTTTTCTCAAGTTGTGAGTTTACTTCTTGCTTCTCAAATTAGTTAAACTTAAGTCAAATAGCCAGTTAAATTTAAATAGTAAGAAAACCTTATTAAGACCATGGGAGTTGGGCAAAAAATAAGGAAACATTTTCTTAATATTTACTTAAATGTGGTTACTCCTTCCATTTTACCACGGTATGCTTGAAATCCTGGCTTTGGTTTAAGACTCTGCGGTGGGAGAACATCACCATATTTTGGGTATTTTTCCATATACTCCGTCGTAGGGCAAGATATGCCAGAATGCTCATAAACCCTCGTGATTCCATGTGGACAACGATGCCGTCTGTACAAACAAATAAACTGAAACATTATTTCCCTTAAAATATTATTTCCCTTGAGTGGTCATTGCATGTTAATAGGTCCCCAATGACTTAGCACAACATCTGAACTTTAGCACAGCTTTCCCCTCTGCATTGGTGTTTATGAGAATGATGAATAATAGTGTAGCCTTACATAGCAAACTGATTTTGCTCCTGAGAGTTTTGCTTCTTCGGATGTTATTGAAGCAGGAAAGCTAGCAAGCAAACTTCCTAGATGTCTGGCAAACAGGTTTTCTGCTTAGGTTTCACCTACAACAGATACTAACATGTTACTATGAGTCAGAGTATAGCTGCAGCATCCATGTTTGGTGGTGGTGTGGAACATGGGATACAGTAGAGGCCGAGAGAGACTGGAGCTGGGAGCTGTTGGGCAGCATCCTGGTTAAGCATCTCCTTTATCCTTCCATGTGTCTAAGAAACTCTAAAGCCAGAAGATTCATGAGACTCACCAATGAGGTGTTGGAAAGTGCTTAAGTGATTTTGTCTTATGCAGGGTCCAAGATACCTGGAAAGTCCAGGAGCAGAGTTATAGGTGATGTGTGTGTATGTACATGTACATGAATATGTATTATGACTTATCATTCATATATATACATATATATGAAATAAAGTTGTGTTGATTAACAAAACACAAGACAAAACTTTGGAATTTGTCAATGTTTTTATTGTCGACAAAAGCAACGCATCCACAGTATAACTTACCTCAGATTGTGGACAAATATAAGACATAACAGTGAAGACAAATTATAAAAGAAAGCAAAATCCTCCTAGTCTAACATGTGCAATCCTTAAAAGACATTTTTCTTCCTTCTGCTTTATAGTTTTGCTGCCAGCCATAGCTGTTTACACTTGTTAAACTTTCCCCTTTTTGAAAAAGCAGCTCACAGAAATGATGGAATCAGACGTCCCTAATGGAAGATCAAAGGAATTGGACTTTAGTTCCATAAGAGAGAAAAGACGGCATTGGGTTTGAATCTGAAATGTCCACCTATTTTGAACCCTTGCTTTCCAGCTTTTGGAAGGGGGCATCTACCTGGTGGAAGTAAGCGGCTAACACCAGCCCTTGAAAGGATAGAGGCTGGCTCTTTATTCCAAAGGCTTTCTGCTTCTTGGTCTGCCGGATTGCAAAAAGCCTTGCTTCATGTTCCACGAACAAGAACTCCACCGTGCCTGACTGCCAGGGCCTGCACCCTCTGAAACTGTATGCCCAAACAGACCTTTCCTGCTCTGTTTTTGTCTAGTATTGCTACCACAGTAGTACAAATGTATCTAAAAGTTAGTCTTCAACAGCAAAAAGAAGAGGGCCAGATTTTCCCTCTTTCCTTCCAACGGGTCAGGAGGCAAAAGATGGGAGGTGGTATGAGGAGGGATGATGGTAAAGAATCTTTGCCCCATTTTGAGACAGTGCCCCATGGAAGCGGCCAAAGTTTAAAACCATTGGCTTGGTGGAACGATGTGTGTCATAGAAACTGCCCATTTTACCGAAGATTCTTCTACCTCCATTATGAAACTGGAAGCAGTCAAGGCAGCACTCTGGAAGCAACTAAGCTTTTGCACAGGACATTTCAGTAGAAGTTATTAGCCATGCTTTTTGGATAATGATATCATTTTGGAAGAATGGAATTTATATATGAATCTCCTGATGGACAGATGGGAAAATAACTTAGTTTGTAAATAATTCAGATTAAAATACATTGTTTCTTACACACCAGAATTTGCAGATTCCAGCCTTAAAAGTTATGTTTCCATCGGTACAACCATACGATGTTTATTACCAAAGGGGCGGAGAAACTTGATCTCAGTCAATGTGTTGTAGGTGGTTGCCCTTAGAAGGGGATTAAAAAATACAAAGGGCTTGGTGTTACTCATATTTACTTAGTAAAGGTGATCTAATCCCTGGGCCAACAGTAAGGCTGAAGAAAGAGAAGAATGTGTCTACTGGTGGTGTAAGGTTGTGAGGCAGGACTTACAACCAAACCTGAGGTTTAGGGTGAGGACTATGCCATTTTTGTCTGTCAGAAAGGCCTCAAGAGAATGCAGCCTGGGCAGGAATACGAATAAAGTTTAGAGGATGGAAGGCTCTGGATGGCAAACTGAAGACCTTAGATACTGTTCTTTTAAATCACTTACCAGCCACATTTGCTCATACCTTAACCGGTTTGAACTGTATTCTAGCTTAAATCTCTGCATAGGAAGCCTCACGGACTGCAAAGAAGAGAAGTTTAGCCCCAAGAGCCAGCCAAGTAGAGAAAAGGGACGCATTTAGCAGAGTTTAAGCGGGGTGGGCGTGGGGGTCCTCCCGTTCAGGCAAGGGAGTCCTTAGAGGGTGTACGCAGCAAGGTTTCAGCGGGGCTCGGCGCTCTGCTGACTCCACACCGGACGGACGTTTCTTACCCGCAGGTGCAAATCTGGCACAGACACCAGTTCCTCATGCTCTGTGCTCCAGCGTTCTTCTCCTTAGGGCTTAAGCTGGCACTTCAGAGAGGCTGCAGCGTCTGCCGTCGTCAAGGCGACTGCGGAATTCCTAGTAGAAGGGAATCAACGTGGCTTCCGGTGGCGTTCTAGACGCGCGCGGGTCAGAGGTCACAGGCTCATAGGCCCCGCCCCCGACTCCTGCGACTTCCGGTCTGAGCTACTCCTGAGCCTTAGAAGCATAAGTGAGGTGCGGCGTGGAGCCGGGTGAGTCGGGGGTGAACTTGCTAGGGTCGCCGGCGACAAGACGGTGACGGAGACCTGGAGGGTTGTGTCGGTAGGACTGAGGGAGGATGGTCCCGAGCTGCTGCACCTTTTTAGGGACCCGGGACCCTCGGCGGCAACGACTCCAGGAACCCAAACGGAGGAAGGGCATGCAGACCTCGGTTTGCTTTTTTTTATTGGAGAAGAGGGATAAAAGATGTGTCGTTCACCTGTTGTGTTCATAAGCACGTGATCCAAAACTTTTAAGGACACTCAGTGCAGTCACAGGGCCGAAGTTCTTAGGTCTGGTGAAAACCAGCAAGCTTGACAGAACGACAGACTTCGGAGGGACCAAAGTAGGGAAGGGCGGGGCGTGTGTGTGTGTGTACCTGTGTTTGTGTGTGTCTTAGCGGAGCGTCTCTGTACTTGGCTCCGTGTGTGTGTGTGTGTGTGTGTGTGTGTGTGTGTGTGTGTGTGTGTGTGTGTCTGAGTTAGCAGGGCGTCTCTGTACCTGGCTCTCAACTGCGTGATTCATCTCACTGCATATCCGGAAACTCCCAGTGCACTCCACAAGTACTGTCAGCTGGATGCGTGGACTTTACAATGGAACTTGGGCCTAAATGACTATATCCCGTCAGGGCCAGTAGCTATATATTCATTGGGTTCTCAGTTAAGGAATCTGAGACAGCTTGTAAGCCTCAGCATCTACCTCTCAGTTTGTCCATTTGTTTTTTTCCGTTGTGCACCCTCCCACCCCCCATTAGATTTTGTACCATTTTTAATTTGTAATTAATTTTTAGTCACAGGAAATAACCATGGTGCTCAGTGGTCTTGATAAGATGATTCAACTTCAGAAGAACACTGCCAACATTAGGAATATCTGTGTTTTGGCTCATGTTGACCACGGTAAGACTTTTAAAATTGTTCATTGACAAAGGTGAAATGTCTCTGTTTCATTGGAGCGATGAAAGCGATGCTTGCTAAGTTGTCTGTGTGCCATGTCAGAAACGTATACTGTAGAACATTTGAAATAAATGGATTAACTGGTGACTAGTGTTCTGCACAGTACATCACACAATGCTTATTTGAATTTTTGTCAAAATATGGAAGCGGTTTTTGAGAAGGTAAAATGACTGCGGTCTTGGTAGAATGCATCTCCTGTAAATCCTATCTACTTCCTCACGTACCGAGTGAGCATTTTGCTGAGGTAGCAGTGATTTGTTGGATTTATTAGGAGCCAGGCATGTATGAGGCCACCTGCACAGTCAGAGAGGCTTTAGGGACGACTCAGGACATAATGATGAGAGAGGGGTCGGGGGTGTGGATAAGAGTCTTGAGAACTGGAGGATTGGGTATCCAGACTGGTTAAAAAGAACTGTTAGGCTGCCCCCTGAGGGGCTGCAGGTGATGGGTGGAGACCAGCAGTGCTAGTGGAGTTGTGTAAACAGAGGCAGAGGAAGCAGCTGTGGCTGATGTGCAGACGCTGGTTGGTGGACTTTGGATGGACGTTGCCTTGAGTCTCTGCTTTATTCCGAGTCTACTCTTTCTTCTAGTAGCAGCAGCTCAGCATTTAGAGTCCTGTTAGTAGCCAAAGCCACTTAGCATTTTAAAGGTGAGGAAGAGACTGGTAGGATCCTGTCAGACCTCACTCTCCATTCCTGTGAGGCTCAAAGAAAGTTCTCTAGCTCTGGTTAGACATCCTGAGCTCTAAGGTCTTTTCAAATTACTTTACATTGGAGTGTCAGAGTACAGCCTATGTAAGAGGAGGAGAATGAGAATCTCCTGTCGGTGGCGGAAATAAGAGTGAAAAGTGGTCATTAACATTTTTATTGGCATGTTGGAAGCCATCAGGAAAAAAAATAAAGCAAGAGCAAAGTACGTAAATTGTAGATTAGATTAGTCTGGTAAAGGTGCTTGGGTGAGTTGAAAGGCAGGAAAGAGGCTTGGTGACTCTTGCCATTAACATGAGCTCTGAAGAGAAGGTAATACCAAAACAGAGAGAGGGTGGATCACTTGTAGGAAGACCCAGCTAACACGGAGTTTTTTATACAGAGTATCAGTGACTGTGGGTTTATGATTATGTGTGCATGTTTGGAGGATATGAGATCTAGCCAAAGGTTTTGCTTTATTTATTTATTTTTGCTTTGAGAATTAAATAGCAAATTGACGTATGTGTGTGTGTGTGTGTGTGTGTGTGTGTGTGTGTGTACACACACATATATAGAATCAATCAAACATTGTTGACCAAGGGATTCAACTTTGCCTAATAATGCAAAGTCTCCTATTTTGTGGTACATTCTAATGGATGTGTGTTTGCCATACCTGTACTTACAATGAATTCTACTCCGTTGCACAGCAGGAAAGTGGTGTTCTAGGATTATATACTAACACATTATTTAAGATCTTCAAAGTCCCATTGATTAGTCTCTGGTTTATACTATTATGCAGACCCCACAGATTATATATTTACAGACTACAAAATGTTGTAGGAAAAATCCAACATTTGTTAGGCCCACCCAACTGTGGAAATTGAATATGCCCATATCATTCTTTAAGCCTGAGTACCTGCTTATTGAAATTGTGTTAACATTTGTGTAACTGTAAATGTAAATCTGCTTATGCAAAGATTTTCTTTTATTATACAATAGATTCCAGCTTTAGTTTTTAACTGGGTCGCAGAGCTACTTCAGTATAGCCTTTCACAGACAACAATAGGAAAACAAACTTTCTTATTAAATAAATGTAACAGTTTAACTGGCAAATGTCAGTCAGGGTCACACATAGGAAAATACGTCAGAAGACCATGTGTTGTTGTCTCCTGGTGATGATTTACCCAGAATACCTTTCTGAGCTAAACACTATTGTTGTCCTTGTGTTTTTCTAACTTTTAGAGCCTATGTGAGTTTGATTAATTATATAGGATGGTTGGTAAGTTATAATAACCTTGATTGAGTTCTTAAAGCTAGATTATAGTAACTAATGCAAACCTTGGAAGAGATGGTTTGTGTTTTGATCTCATAGTGGTTTTCCTCACCAATTAAGTCTTGCAGTGTTTTACTCTGTAAAGTCTGCCTCAACTTAAGAAAAGTTCTGTGCTTAAATTAATCTGACAACTTTTCAAGTGAGATTGGTGAGGTCTACAGGGAGACAATACAGCATTACAGATTGCTAACCCCTTTGAACAAATGTAATTACTGTTGTTTTAACAGGAAAAACTACCCTTGCTGATTGTCTTATATCCAGTAATGGAATCATCTCCAGCCGTCTGGCAGGCAAGGTATGTTGTTGGATTTGATAAATACTTCTTCCATTTTGATGAGTATTAATTAGTTCTCTATAATGTCATGATCCACTTGCTTTGTCCTTCAGTGATGTAACATGTAGAAAGAACTGACAACCCATTAAGCTACTATAAAATAGATGTTGAGAAAAGCTTACTTCCGTATTGTGTGTTGTTGCATGTATTAATCCTATATTGTATAAATGCAGAAGTGACACGGCAAGTTAGCTGTTACATGATCACAGGTGAACGTGTTGGCTGGTTTGAGAGTAAGGCAGAAAAGCCATCATATGATGGAAAATGGGAAGAATAAAAACCAGTTTCTATGCAGTGCACTTGTTTGAGTGGAGCTTTTGTCTGGAGACCAACAGAATGTGTCAGTTACCTAAGCTCTTGAAGATAAGCCTCAGTAACCTGAGAACCAAAGAAAGGCTTGAGGATCGTGTTGAAGGTATTGCTTTAGGGGCTGGTGACGTGGCCTCCTGGGGAAAAGTGCTTGCTGTGGGGCCTTATGTCCTGTATTGGATTCTTGGGATCTACATGGTGGGGGACAGTGAGGCAAACCACTCCTACAAATTCTCCTCTGACCTCTATGCGAAGTTTGCAAGCACACACACACACACACACACACACACACACACACACACACACACACACACAGAGAGAGAGAGAGAGAGAGAGAGAAATACAAACATAACTTTTAAAAGAGTGTGTTCTACCTGTATGTTTAAAGAATTTATAATAATTTTCTTCTAGTAACAAAATAAAGAGATATTTCTCTGTGTAATGGACCTAGTACCTAGTATGTAATCAACACAATTGATCAGGAATAATGAGATGGGAAATTGAGAAACAAAATTGAATCAACAAAGTGGACACTGAAGACTTAGAAGGTAGGATTGGAAATTGGAGGCCATCTGTGTGGGAGCTGGCAAGTTGGATTTAGTAATGAATACTCATACTCCCCCAACCTGAGAAGGCGGAATGACAGTCACCAAAGTAAGGAAATAAAATAGAGTGTAGTTAAGGGAGGTAGACAACAGATGTGTTATAGAAAGCACTAGTGAAGCCAAAGACGACCACTAACACATTAAACTTATAGCCACACTTAAAATAATACAAACTGGCCTTTAATAACCTATCACCGCTGGCCCATCAGTTGTAAGAACGCAGCACATCACCCCATAATGAAGACGTAAATGAGAAGAGAAGCCGCTGGGAAGGTGTTTGTGAGAACTGCTATACTTACTACATTTTCTGTAGACAGAAATTGCTTTAAACTATAAAGTTTGCTAACTAAAATTCCAACAGTGTAAACAACTTGTGATCACTGTGACTAAAAACTTTCATTGTTGAGGCATATTTGGTACTTTAACCAGCTAATGTCATTTTCTGTGTGCTTAGGAAATAGATGAAGTAGAACATACATAGACCTTTTAACTGAATGACTTAAAGATGAATATAACTGACAAGATCAAAGTTGATCAAGAATGAGGAATGGCCAATAGGAATGAATGAGCAGTGCTGTAGAGATCTAAAGCTAGGATATGAGGATCAACTCCATGCTAGTAAACTTAGTACTGTGGTTGTTTAAGAAATTGAATTGGTTGGGAAAAACCTTTCACTCAACAGCCCAGATGGCTTAAATATTTAATTAAGCATGCTTGTTCTAATGTAACTGAATTCTAGTAAAAGAACAAATAATTTTATTAGTTCTACCTGAAACAGTAAAAACTGTACAGGAGAGAAATCCAGCAACAGGGCTTCCTGTCAGTCACAGGCCATACCCACCAAGTCCTGGGAGTAGATGATAATTCAGAAGTCTTTTCAAGGTTACCAGGGGAGGAGAATTTCATGTCAACCTTCTGACTGGGATAAAAAGTTACAGCTGTTACAGCTCAGTGCTAAGAGCACTTGATGTTCTTGTGAAAACCTGGGTTCTGAGTTCTATTCCCAGCATCCACTTGATGGTTCACAACTTCTGTAACTTCAGTTCCAGAGGTTTCCATGCCCTCTTATGGTCTGTAGATACTATACATGTGGTGCACAAGACATTCATGTAGACAAAACACACACACACGAAGTAAATATAAATAAAATCTTTAAAAAATTATTAGGAAACTGTTATAAACTAATGTTATTTAAACAATAGTTCTTTATAACTGAATTGAATATGTCTCAAGGAATTTAAGAGTGACTTAAATATGATTATATTAATAGGTTAAAGGACAAATTATTTCTTTTTTTTTTTTTTTTTTATTAACTTGAGTATTTCTTATATACATTTCAAGTGTTATTCCCTTTCCCGGTATCCGGGCAAACATCCCCCTCCCCCCTCCCCTTCCTTATGGGTGTTCCCCTCCCAACCCTCCCCCCATTGCCGCCCTCCCCCCACCAGTCTAGTTCACTGGGGGTTCAGTCTTAGCAGGACCCAGGGCTTCCCCTTCCACTGGTGCTCTTACTAGGATATTCATTGCTACCTATGAGGTCAGAGTCCAGGGTCAGTCCATGTATAGTCTTTAGGTAGTGGCTTAGTCCCTGGAAGCTCTGGTTGCTTGGCATTGTTGTACATATGGGGTCTCGAGCCCCTTCAAGCTCTTCCAGTTCTTTCTCTGATTCCTTCAACGGGGGTCCTATTCTCAGTTCAGTGGTTTGCTGCTGGCATTCGCCTCTGTATTTGCTGTATTCTGGCTGTGTCTCTTAGGAGCGATCTACATCCGGCTCCTGTCGGTCTGCACTTCTTTGCTTCATCCATCTTGTCTAATTGGGTGGCTATATATGTATGGGCCACATGTGGGGCAGACTCTGAATGGGTGTTCCTTCAGTCTCTGTTTTAATCTTTGCCTCTCTCTTCCCTGCCAAGGGTATTCTTGTTCCCCTTTTAAAGAAGGAGTGAAGCATTCACATTTTGATCATCCGTCTTGAGTTTCATTTGCTCTAGGCATCTAGGGTAATTCAAGCATTTGGGCTAATAGCCACTTATCAATGAGTGCATACCATGTATGTCTTTCTGTGATTGGGTTAGCTCACTCAGGGTGATGTTTTCCAGTTCCAACCATTTGCCTACGAATTTCATAAAGTCGTTGTTTTTGATAGCTGAGTAATATTCCATTGTGTAGATGTACCACATTTTCTGTATCCATTCCTCTGTTGAAGGGCATCTGGGTTCTTTCCAGCTTCTGGCTATTATAAATAAGGCTGCAATGAACATAGTGGAGCACGTGTCTTTTTTATATGTTGGGGCATCTTTTGGGTATATGCCCAAGAGAGGTATAGCTGGATCCTCAGGCAGTTCAATGTCCAATTTTCTGAGGAACCTCCAGACTGATTTCCAGAATGGTTGTACCAGTTTGCAATCCCACCAACAATGGAGGAGTGTTCCTCTTCCTCCACATCCTCGCCAGCATCTGTTGTCCCCTGAGTTTTTGATCTTAGCCATTCTCACTGGTGTGAGGTGAAATCTCAGGGTTGTTTTGATTTGCATTTCCCTTATGACTAAAGATGTTGAACATTTCTTTAGGTGTTTCTCAGCCATTCGGCATTCCTCAGCTGTGAATTCTTTGTTTAGCTCTGAACCCCATTTTTTAATAGGGTTATTTGTTTCCCTGCGGTCTAACTTCTTGAGTTCTTTGTATATTTTGGATATAAGGCCTCTATCTGTTGTAGGATTGGTAAAGATCTTTTCCCAATTATTTCTAAGATATAAAGGATATTCAATAAAATTTAACACTATGTGATAGGTCCCTCTCATAAAGTAAGTTTAGGAAATAATCTTACATGGATTTCTTTATACAAAATTATAATAAAGATTGAATATAGTTATGAAGCATTGAAACTTTTCTGTTCATAATATGTCAGATTGGCTACTGTATCCTTGTGTTGTTTGTATTTTAACTTATAATTTACAATGTTTTGGAGATTATAGCTATAATAACAAGGCAAAAATAATGTGAGTTTTTAAAATCCCAAGGGTAGGATGTGGTGCTGTCTTACAAGATGGTAAGGCTTGTGAATGGCTTGTGATATTGTTTGGAATTGGCTGGGCTGCCATATTGGCTGATGAAAGGAAACATACAAATGTGAGAGCTTGATTGATATAGATCCAGCATTTCAGATCTGTAGAGAAAAGGTGACTTCAGTAAAGGAACTTTGAGAAGCTTGTTAGTTGTGTGGAACTAATAGTGGGCCAACCTGTGCTTAATAGGAAACAAAAACCACCTGCATTTGTTAAAATTTACAAAAGGCATAAGCTTTTAGAAAATTGTAATAGATGTTACTTCTGTGACCATAAGGGACAATATCTTGAGAAGGTAAAATCTGCTATATAAAGGTTGATTAATTCAGCTCGATTAAAATAAATAACATTTTTATCAGGTATGCCACAAAGTAAAAAAATAAAATAAAATAAAGTAAAACTAAAAAATGCTTCCTAATTAGGAAAAATATAACAAACATTTAACTGACAAGTAATAATCAGAGACTATTTATAGCACCTAGCCAAAACAAACCTGCAGTGTAACCAGTGGAAAGATGGCTATAAGTCAGCACAGGAAAAGTTGGGAAAGCATATATGTGAAAAATGAAAATTGCACCTGATTTAGAAATCGACAAGATCATGAAGAAACCAGAGCAATATTCCACTGTTGAGTAGTCCAACTACTTGGGGGAAAAAATGTGGGAATATCTTGTAGCATTAAAGATGTGTAAATTTAGAGATTCAGAAATGTCACTTCTAGGTAGTGTGCAAGAGAAAACCATGCCAATATCTTTTTTTATTTAGATTTATTTATTTTAACTTTATGCATATCGATGTTTGTGCCTGTAAGCCTGTCTTTGTACCATGTACCTGCAGTGCTGGCAGAGGCCAGAAGACAGCACAGATTCCCTGAAACTGAATGGTTGTGAGCCACTATGTGAGTGCTGGGAATTGAACCAGTCAGTGCTTTCCTTTTTTTTTTTTTTTTTTCCGGAGCTGGGGACCAAACTCAGGGCCTTGCGCTTGCTAGGCAAGCGCTCTACCACTGAGCTAAATCCCCAACCCCCAGTCAGTGCTTTCAACCACTGAGCCTCTCTCCATCCCCAATCCAAACTTCTTATCAGCTCACTCCCATTACTAAAAAGAGTGCACTTATACGTGTCCGTCACTGGTAGGCTGGATCAGTACGTGTGGTAGGTTTAGGAGAGTCTTATGAGTGACTTGTAGTTACATCAAAATGGTTGACTTGGGAGCTTAATGTTGAGCACCAAATGTGACTTGATATATCTATCATCTTGTATTTTCTATTCTATAAGGCTGAAAACCTGCTATTCAGGATAGCTGTGGGATGCCAGAGCTGTGGGGATTCATGTAGGATGAGAGGGCGTGGCAGTTGGCCTTAGCACCTTACTCTCAAGGATTTTGATTGAAAGAAATGAGACTACATAAAGAATTTATAATGGAGAGAAATATTGATGTAGTGCCAAATAGGACTTTATGTGTAAGTAGTAAAGCTTTGGGAAAGCCATCAGCTGAGTTTTGATATTGTAGATATTTTCTACAATGCCATTCTTTTATAAAGGAGAAAACTCATGCACATTTAAAACCTGTTACTTTGGAAAATAGTTAAGTCTCATGCCCCTAAAGACCCTCTGTTTCTTTTGGATCTCATCAACTACCTCTGGGTAGGAAAACAAGGCTGCATTATGAGGAACAGAAAGAACTCCAGCTCCACTTGTGGATTCCTTGAGCTATGGACTCCTCCTGGCTGAGACGCAGATGAGCAACACTCTGGGGACGCAGTGTGTGGATGCGTCTGTGGCAGTGCCTTTCAGTCTGTCTGTTATCTTGGCAAGCCCCACTTCTCCAGCACCTTACCACTTTAAAAAACCACCAGGAGCTGCATATGGCTTATATGTTGAAATGAAGCTAAGCCCGTTTTAATGTTGCATTCTAGTCACTGGAAAGTAAAGATACATATGCTGTGTTTTTCTAGTTAAGGTACATGGACAGCAGAGAAGATGAACAGGTCAGAGGGATCACCATGAAGTCCAGCGCCATTTCACTACATTATGCAGAAGGTAAACCGTCTGTTTTGTTTGTTCTTATCTTTCACACCCTGGCCCTTCTCTTTCTGAATTAATCGCACACCTTGGTTTTTGGTTTTTCTTTTTGCTTTGTGCCCCACGGATCTCATTCTGGCCTCTCCAGAAGATCTGTGGTCAGTCAGGCTGTCCAGGCTTGGATGCAGATGGGGACATGGGGACAGAAGGACTGGTGGTTCCCAGCCACCTGCCTCCAGCAGGTAGTTGTATGGGTTTCTTTATAAGGAAAGCCAGGAAGGAGCTAGGACTTTTCTGGTTGGTCCTCAGCCTTCCATTTCCTACTGGGTCCTTCTTCTGCTTCTTGGCCTGCATATGAGATTTGGAGTCTTAGTTACAGAACTGTGGGTTGCTCTAACCACGACTACCTGTTACTCTGATCGGTACTATCTTTCTATCTGCAAATACAGATGCCATTCTGATAGTAACACGTAATACTCTGACAAAATGGTCAAACAAATGCCATGACATGTATGTTCACAAGAGCTTTGCATTGGTGAAAACATGCCAGAAACGTGAATGTCAAGAGGAAAACAATGAAATGAATTGTTATATCCATGCTGCAGAATATTATATAGCTGTTGAATGCTTAAATATATAGAATATATTTATATAGGTCATATAGATAAATGGTGTGTTTAGAGACAGGAAAGCAAAGTATTTCTGTGAGCTATGAATGTGCATGTATGCAGCAGATAAGAAAGGCTTCTGCAAGGAAACATTTTAAACCTCCCCAGTAGATATCTCCAGAAACTGGATTATCATGAAATTTGTGCTTTTCAAAATATTTATTTTTGTAATGTTTGAAAACTTTATGCAAGATGTATACTTTGAAGAAAATAATAAAGAGTTATTTCCCTAATGGAGTGATCTGTGGTTCATCCTTCACAGTGTACTGTCTGTGCCCCCAAGAGAGGGACCTTGTGTTGTGTGGCCATTTTCATTGGCGTTACTGTCTTCAGTCCATTTTGAAGCACACCAGTTTACAGTGTGTAGTATTTCAAGTAATGCTCGTATTTGTTTTTGAATGCTACTTCTCTTATCTGAGGGTCTTTCCCATTCTGTGGCCCAGGGATCTTGCCATGCTATTTTATAGACTTGAGGAGCTTGTCGTCCTCCATTCTCATACTGCCTTTTAACTTCAAGAGCCTCTAGCGTCAGCTTTAGGTGTTGTGCCCAGACTTTGTCTCTGTTCACTCCCACCACCCTGAGCCACTTTATTCAGATTTACTTGTATACCATGAAATTCAGCTGTTTCAGTTCTGGCTGTCTTTCTCATAGAGACTGTGAGAAAATGGCCTGTAGAACCCTGGGACTGAGTAAGCTAACATGTTTTCTTAAACGCTGGCTTTGGGAGGTTGGTATTAAAATGCTTTAGGTACATGCTTCTTCCTAGGTTGTAGCGTAGCAGAGTTGCGAGCTGCCTTGGGTTGGGGTGAGATGACTTACTGAATGTACACACATAACTAGAGCTACTTTTCATGAAAATTTTTGAAAAAAAGTGACTTTTATTCAAGTGACATTTTGTTTGTTAGTTTCAAGTGTCTCATGCTGGCCAGAAACTCAGTGTCTAGTGGAGGCTAGACTTGAACTCCTTGTCTTCCTCCTTCCTGCCTCCTCTGCCTCCCAAGTGTAGGGACTGTAGCCATGCGTCACTGTGCTGACTGTGTACAAGACTGACTGAGCACATCGGGTCAGTGTTTTGAATGTTCCTGTTGGAACTCTACTCTTGTCTTTAGGTTTGATTGTCTTTTTCTTATCTATGCATTTATCCTGTAGTATCCTGTGGTCTTAAAGGTTTGCCCTACTTTTCCTATCTCCTCTTTATACTGACCTGTGTCTGACTCCTTGTCCCCACACTTACTGTTTCCTTACCTCATTTCTGTTGCTTACTGCTTTGTTTTCTTGTGTTCCTGAACACATGGACTTAAGGTGTGACTGTGCTTCTCTTTTTATGCGAGTCTCTTGCAGAGGTTGCCCCTGTGGATTGGTTTTTCTTTGGTTGGCTGGTCATGCAGTCATACTAATTAGAATTGGAGTTAATAAATATCAAACACGTTTCTCTGTGAGCACTAACTAATAACCAGAAGGGACTTTAAGCCAGGGCTCACCATATTTAATAACACAAAATTTAATTTTCCTATTCTACCACATTGGTTAGGAATATTGACTGACATTTTCTCAGAACTGAATACGTTTCCCCTCTGTAATTGAGAACTGATTCTCCAGAGTGGTATTTCAGGCTATAAAGGTGGGACAGCCTAAAGAAGAACCTCGATGGAGGGAAGAGATGCTGTGGTTAAAGAAGCTCCATAGGTTGCTTTTACCACCTCCCGTCCATCCCATCTGATTGCCTTCTTAGTTGAGAAGGCTGTATGAAATGTTAATTCCTTTGTATTGGTCTGATGCTTTATCAGATGTGCTCTGTTTTGTTAGTTTTTTTTCATCCTTTCCTTTGATTGAAATAGAAAGTCTTGTTCAAGTTTAAAAGAACAAGTTTATAGCAGTCTTGGAACAATGTATAAATGATGGAAAAGCATCAGAGTGATCCTATGCCTTGCATCTTCCTGAGGTCCAGTTCTTCTGTGGAAAATGAAGTCTGATACGTAGTTGTGCCAGCACTTGTTGTAAATACTGGAATTCTATTGTGGAACATTTTAGTTTCTTACCTATCACTCACGTCCCTTATACCAAAATACCATTGATGTATCTTGTCATTTCAAGAATTTGCAAACTCTGTATAGCAGCGGTTCCCAACCTTCCTGATGCTGTGACCCTTTAATACAGTTCTTCATGTTGTGGTGACCCCAAGCATAACATTTTTGTTGCTATTTCCATAAGTAATTTTGCTACGGTTATGAATTGTAATGTAAATATCCATGTTTTCCAATTGTCTTAGAGACCCCTGTGAAAGGTCATTTGACCCCCAAAAGGGTTGTTTCCTATAGGTTGAGAACCACTGCTTTTCAGCATCCTAAGTGATACAGTGCCTTGGACTCTTTCAGAAAGCACAAGTAGTATCTATATTCAAAATTTAAACAATTTGAAATCCATGGACTAGTCTTTGAATAGTCTCTAAAATCATTTTGCTGACATTTCTATTTTATAGTCATTTTGAATATCTGTGAGGAAATATTACCACTGCAAAACATTTGCATTTTTACTCAGCCTTTTTAAATATTTTAAATACATTTACAAGCTTGTCTTTTTTATAATAATAGATAGTATATTTATTATAGAATATTGAGTAAAATACAAGAATGGAGTATAAATCACTCTTAATTTTACTTTGTTTTTTTTTCCAGTTTTTATATTTAATTGGCCAAAATTTTATGTGTGCCTATATGTATACAATGAAATAAATTTATAACTTATCTTCCCCACACAGAGTTCATAAGTGGCTTCCAACATTAGTCAGATAGTCAGATAGCATTGTTTCTTATGATTTTATTGGTTCTGGGCTTATATTGGCTATTGTTGACTGAGATAATCTGGGTGCGACTGGGTGGACTAGGGGCTAGTACCATTTCAGCTTCGTTGATTGATGACATGGGAATTTTCACTTACAAGAGTTTTGGTAATTTTTAAAAATATCAACTTTAAAAATTATAAAATTCTCTGCAGAATAAATTACAGTAGTTTGTATGTAGTTCATAAGTGCTTTTCTTTGTAAATGTAAGCATGTAGCAACTTTATTAGATGGGACACTCGGTTCACTTGGGGAGATGAAGACACAGGTACAAGGCCCAGGTTCTTTTTTCTAACTAAATGTGGTGAGCAGGTTCAATTCACACCCAGGATGGCTTCTGTCCTTTTCTCTCCCTGTCTTTAACTCTTCAGAGACTGAGCCACAGGGAGCAGACATCCCACGCACCTCCATGGACACAAGGCCAGGCTTCCCTTTCCTCCCACCTAAGGGTTAGTCTAGGAGGGAAAGATTCCTTGTTTGCTCATTTTGACTGAAAAATCAGATTTCATTTCCCCTCTTATGACAATGGCTCCCCCACCCCCCATTTTGTGAAGCATGTAGTTGAGTGGCTGAATTCCGAGCTAGATGCCTCATGCATGGCTTTGCTTAATCCTCCTGGCCTCCCTCTGAGACTTCATCCTTATTGTACTTATGTGCAAACTGGACTTCAGAGATTAAGCACAGTAGTTTCTAGAATACAGTGGCAGGCCAAGTAATTACATTTCCAGTCTGTTCACTTGGATTGAGAGTCTGTTGGAAGCTAGGCTGGGCTCCGACTAATTCTTCCTGAAGCTTATTTCTTTCCACCATGGATTTACTGGGATTACTCCTGGACATCTTGTGGCCAGTGTTTCCCACATCACTGTTGTCCTTGGTCATTGCCCAAGATGTAAGCCACATGGTCTGGCCTCTCTTGGTGGCTTTTCCATATCCCTTTGTGATTCTAACACCTCCCTGAACCTCCTACTATTCCTTCTTTACCAAAACTTCCTCTGCAGCCTTTCCAAGGCTAACATCAGCTCGCCCTCAGCATCTCTAATGAGGTTCCCTCGTCCTCACTCTGACCACACTGCTTTCTTTATGTTCGTATTTCTTATGTCTGAATTAGGACATGGGATTGCCATTCCTACCCAACGTCTTATCCCAATGCTAGTTCTGTCCTATTTTAAATTCCTTCAAGACTCCTGCTGTTCAGTTGTTCCTTTTCTTTAGTATTTGAACTCCTGATTAGGCTCCCAGATCATTTTTGACACCTGACTCCTAATTTTCTTTTACATGGGACTTCTGTTGGGTCCAGGAAGGAAGCCAAGAAAATTCGCTTCAGAGACAGATGCTTTAAAACAAAAGCTTTATTTTTTTTTTTTTTTTGAGTATTCAAGGAGGCAGCCATCTCAAGATCTGACCCTTGCCCCCGAGGAGGAGAAGCTATATTTCACCTGTAAAGGATACAGAGCAAAGGGGGAGCTAAGCTACAGTGTTACCCAGCTGTATTTTGTCATTATGGGTTAAGCAAAGGAGTAGCTATTGGAGACTGGCCGAGTCCAGGGCACCTGGCTTCAAAGTCTTTAATTCATTGTCTTAGACATTAGGTCCAGAGCTCAGAGTGATAAGGGGACGAAGGAATGAATAGGTCAGCTGCTTGTAGTTGGCATATGAGCCTTGGTTTAGATAACAGCACTTTCTATATTCTTTACCAGTTAATAGACAATTAAGAAAACATTTGGAGAAGTGGGACAGGAGTTCATTTCTAGGTCTCAAAACATGAACATGTTTGACCCTGCCATCAAGATAAAGAAGTTGTCCTTGAGGTGGCTGGACTCAGACACTTGTTTCCTCCTAAGTCGTGCCTGAGATGTCTGGATTCCTACAAGTGTTTACAACAGAAGTTGTTCAGCTGTAGGGAGGTCTCCAGTCTCCCAAGTGCCTGGAACCATGAATTTAGTTTCTGAAACTGAAATGGTAGTACTTAAAATAAGTTTCTTTTGTTTGTTCCCAACTCTCCAAGGTAGCTTTTACTGTCTCTAAAATGACTTCTCTTATGGGTTGTCCTTTTAGTAACAATGCTATTTAATTTCCGATTTCCTTACCTGCTGCCATGGCTGCTTTCTGGATTCTAGCATCACCTGGAACTGACCATCTTTGGCATTTCAAATTTAAACACTTGTGGTTGAGCCTGGTAGGACACACTTCTCCCACCTACTCAGGAATCTGTACAGGAGGATTGTTGTAGCCTCTGAGTCTGAGAGCAGCCTGGACTACATAGATCTCACCTCAGGACCAACAGAAAGTGCAACATGCGATCAACTGAGGAGTGAAAATGTGCTCGGTAGTAAGAATAGTCAAAGTTCACTGCTCCCTCCTTTACTGCCTTTGTTTTCCCATGCTCTTTTGCCCACATGCTGAAGTACCCAGTTTTTATTTCATAAGATTCTGAGTTTTTCTGAGCCCCATCTGCCTCCTTAGTTAATCTGTGCCGTCTACAGCACAGGGGTATCACTTGACCAACCATCTTTCCAACATCTTCATCCAACATTATTTTTGCTTCCTTGATCCTCTAGTATGTCCTCCAACAAAACTCCATCCTGATAAAGTTCTTCCTTACACCTCTTCCTCTCCAGCTAGCTTTCCATTGCTTTCCCAAGAGGCCCTGCTCATCTCCCCAACAGCTATTTGAAACCTCTTGGCTGTCTTCAACATAGCCCTCAAATTTTCACAGACTCAGAAGACATTGCTGTTTTCTTTACTGCAGAAAAGAATTAACTGTTTGCCACCATTCCTTAAAATGCAATTATGACATCTTTGCCTGTCTTCTGTCATTAGGAAAGACCAGTGCTCTGGATTCAGGCCCCACTTAGTGTCTTTCTATCTGTCTGTCTTCTCCCAGCTCTGTGTTTTAGAGAAACACAGTTAAATATGTACACAGTTCTCTCTGCAGTCTTCTCTCTGGCCCAGGTTTCCTATTACTATTATTCTCTCAACTGCTCTGATGGGCCTAGCATCTTACGGTAATGATACGTACTGGCAAGGTGACATTTGCAAGAGGATTGTACCTTAATGTCTGACTCTCCCTCCAGGGTGCTGTAGCAGAGTGACACACCAGCGAGTAACAGGCTGACAAAGAAAGGGCTGTTTTCTGTGAGGCGAGAGTCCAGGATGTGGCCACATCCCGATAGCTGGTGTGGACTGGGATTATACTGACAAAAACCAAAGAATCAAGTCAACCGTGGGCCGCATTGCCAGCTCTCGTTTGTTTCTGGTTGGAAGCAGATCCAGAGGGTCTTTGGATGGGTTTGTGCAGCCTACTTTGTTCATTACTCCTAATCATTAATCTCTTCTTCCAAACCCTCACTTTGACACCCAATGCGATTCTACACCATACCTCTTTCGGTGAACTGCTCATGGAGATGACTCCAGTTGTCTTGCTGTGTCTTCTTACTTCAGAATGCCTGAGAAACAAGGCCATGGGACTTAGTGACCCTGAGAGCAGCAGCAGGGATGCATTTCAAACACTGCTTGAAGATTCTGTTACACGCTGGGGAAACCATTCCTATATTTAAGACATTTATATTGTATATAAATACGTATAATACAATGTGTCCACAAATAGAAGATATGGTGTCTTATGCCTTATAATTCTATCAAATAATAAACTGTATTAGCATTCTGTTGGCATTACAAAACAATCTGAAATAATTCCCTTGAAGAAGAAAGATTTATTTGGGTTCAGGAATGTGGAGTTTTTGGCCCAGGCTTGTTTGGCTGTAGTTGAGATAGGATACCATGGATGGACCATGTAGCAGAGGAAGTGTCTCACTAGGAAGTGAAAGAGAAAAGAGAAAGACTTGAGTCCTGCTAGCCCTTAGAGGGCACTGTGGATGACTTAAGACTTACCACTGGGCCCACCTCTTAAGAATTTACTATTTCCTGGTAGAGTCAAGCTGAGGACTAAGCCTTTGGGAGATCCAAACTACAGAGGGAACTATTAATAATTTGTATAACATAGCCTTATATGTTGATTTAAAACATACAAAGACAGTGGTAATGTGGAGAGGGACCTGTACTCTGGCACTCTGCAGGGACCGCGTAGTTTATGTATATAGTTGTGACTGTCATCTTCAGAAATGTGCATCAGATAACTTAAGTTTCTGCTTATGTTGCTGCTATTTTTGGTCAGTTAGATTCAGTCTTCCTTTTTGAATACACTGAAATATTAAAAAGATACCTCATACAGTTCAGATCTTTATCTGAATGTCGAGTTTTTCTCTTGTTAAGGAAGTTTTCTTGTGAGCTTTCTTCATGAGCATCTATGTCACCTGCCATGTTTTAGAAGAGGACTTCTTAGTCCACAGAGGAACTTTATCCAGGTACTGGTGACAACTTGGTTCAAAACAATTTCCCATATCATCTTAAAGTGAAGGGTATGGAAGAGTGTTTCCCATAACTCCATTAGCAGGAATCAAGAGATTTCTACCATAATTAATTTCAGATTGACTTTTTCTCAGTTACCAGGAACATAAGAAAAAGATTTTGTTATTTTAAATTGTTGCTTGGCTTCCAGTCACCTACAACGAGGTTTATTCAGAATGCCTAGGAAAGAAGGCAGAGAGGTTTCTGTCCCCAAGTGCAGCATCAGGGAGCCTTGTTACAAATTGGAAAGTTCCCACCACCCTCCTCCATCAACATGAGAGAGAGGTGGAAGGATTCTGTTACAGGTTGGAGAGAGTGTTCGGCAAACTTACAGAACTTTGCATTTATAATTCCCATACAAGTAAGTAAACAAAAGGGGTTGGAAATGTAGCTTAGTTGGCAGAGTGCTTACAGATATGCACAAGGTCCTAGGTTCAATTGACAGCACACTTGATGGTGTGTGCCTATAAATCTTACATTCAGGGGATGGAGGCAAGAAGTCAGAAGTTCAAGGCCATTGGCCGCATAGCATGTTCAAGGCCAGCCTGCAAAACATTAGATTTTGTTTTTAATAGTGTGTGTGTGTGCGTGTATGTGTGTGTGCACGCACGCGCACGTGTGCTCATCCACACAGTAGTAGAAGACTTTTGATGAACAGATTTTAAAGCAGCCCTGATTAGGTCCTGGCAGAGGAGATGCACTTGTGGACCTTTCTCTAAAGGATGCTGTAGGACTTCTTTTCCTTCCCCTGGGTTGAGAATTCAGTTTGAAGTCACTTTGAAAAGGTTAGGATGGAAAAGGGGAGTTGGAAGGCCTGGCTCTCAGCTTCAGCAGACGACCGCAGGCCATCGTAGACATTTAACATATCATGTGCTGTATGCTGCAAGGCTGTCTGTCTGTTCCTCTGCTGTTGTTTTTCAGAATGCAGGTTTTTCTAGTGAAACCCTTCCTATGTCACTGGTCTTCTATGCCTTTAGAACAGTGTGCCATCCTTGAGTGGATTTTCACAGGTCTGGAATTGGATGCATGATTAGAAAGATATAGCTACGCACATACTCATTTCTCTCAGTGGCTAGAAGGTCTGGAGTCCCACTGAAGGGTAAGGGTGCCCTGAGGTTGCTGAATAAAGTCATGTTTAGAATCTAAGAGCCTGACAGAAGGCTGAGACTCTGAGACTTCTTATCCAGGAACAAGAAAGTGCTTGTTAATTAGTTGACCCTTGAATCTGGAGATTGGCAAATGAACAAGCAAGTCTAGTTTCCTACCTGCAAAGTACAGTCTAAGACCTGAGAGGTAGCAGACCGTTAGATATACGGGTGTGTTTGTGATCTCAAATAACTCCTTCCTTTTGAGGGCTTTAGGATGTTTATGCAGTAAAGGGTTAGGCTATGACAGTGGTTTCCAACCTGTGGATCATGACCCCTTTGAGGGGGTCACATATCAGATATCTTGCATATCAGATTGGTACATTAAAATATAACAGTGGCAAAATTACAGTTCTGAAGTAACAATAAAATAATCTTATAGTTGGGGGTCACTACAACATGAGGAATTGTGTTAAAGGGTCATCATTTAGAAGGTTGAGAGCCACTGAGCCATGAGAATGCTGAGGGGTCCTAAGTCTCCCAGCTTTTGCTTTGTGTGCAGGCATCCTGGGCCATGCTAATTTGCTCGGTTTTCTTTGGCTTATTGGTTGAGACCATGGTGCTTAATCTAAGATGGTGACTGGAACCCAACTTAGAGAGCTGACTGTAAAAGGCTTCATTAAGATACTGTGGGCCATTGGTCCAAGGCCCTGCTTAATGATTCTTTGTGTGGTATGCTTGGCAGAGCTCTGAAAAATTCCCCCCAAAAGGCTATGATGCCTGTAAAAGCAATATATTGCTAACCAAGATCGTTTTTTTTTTTTTTCCTACCAAACTCCAGTGCACGTTGGGAGTCTTTCTTAGGAGCCTAGCTTCTTAAATTGTGGCTTGTGACCCATACAAGATGATGGAACTAGGTATGGAAGTATTGAAGAATCTGATAATAGCAGGAAGACTCCTGAATGTGCAGTGACCAAGAATTAGTTCAAAGTCAAGAAGTAAAGAATCCCAGGAGTTTGTACAGCATTCACCTTGTTGTATGGCACGATGGCAGCCTTCTGTCTGAGCATACAGTCTGCACTTTACTGTGCATGCTGTCGTGCCGTACGCTGCCAAAGGAACACTGTCTGAGACACCTCAGCTCAGGTTAGAGACTGCTCTCTGAATGAATTCCAGTATTTTTACTGAACATAAAAGTTGTCTGCTGTCACCTCCCTTCTAGCCTACCACCCACCAGAGAGAGTGGAAATGCAAGGATACAGGGGAAGTGGACCTGTTTAGGGTTCTTAGGAGCAAATCCTATCTGCATTGTCAGGAAATCAGCAGTTCAGTTCACAGGAGTCATCATTGGCAGCTTGCTCCACTCACAGACATTTCACAGATACAATAGCAGTCCAGTTTGGTGTAGAGTTGGGTTAGCAAACATCAGTCAGCAGTGGTTACCCTACCTACCAGACAGCCAGACCTTAGCCTTGGCACAGGTCAGCAGGAGGGACCCAGAGAGACGCGAGAAGTTCTCCATTATGCCTTTCTCAGTGAAGGTAAGATCAGCAAAGACTCGAGACCAACAAGCGTTGAACAGCTACCTCTATAAGCAAGCCAAGCTCAGCTTCCATTACTGTCTGTTGAGTCCTATTTATACCCTACAAACATCACTTGCCCTCTACGGGTCTTGTCTCAGCTGACATCACTCTGCCCATCAAGCTGAGTCCTCAGAAGCAGCAAGAAGCTGCAGACACCACTAGAAGGGTTGGTGAGTTCCTCTTTATGGAGTCCTGACACGGAGCTCAGCTACACAATGTAAGGCAAACCAACACATGTGTCGTTTTAGCAGAGTCCTCCATCATGTGTCCCTTCACAGGAGTCACTCTGTGAGAATATGCTTGCCTTAGAGAACATCCTTTCACCTGCATCTACTTCATTGAAACGTTCTTTCACAAGTCTGCCTTAGCCTCTCACGTGTGTCCACTTTAGCTAAACGTTCTATTCTGTGTTTGCTCCGGCAAAACACCATCCAATTGACTTTCCAAAGAACCCTTAAGTTTCCACTTCAGTCTGTGTTTATCAAAACAGCAGATTAATTATGGAAAACAAAGAGTATCCCTCCTCAGCGAAGTATCAAATCAGTAAATCTTTGGATTATATTGTGTTAGAATTTCTAATCTTAAATATTGCTGTTTAAGAAATGACTGAGGCTTCCTTTAAAAAAATTCAATAAGGGGCTGGGGATTTAGCTCAGTGGTAGAGCGCTTACCTAGGAAGCACAAGGCCCTGGGTTCGGTCCCCAGCTCCGAAAAAAAAGAACCAAAAAAAAAAAAAAAATTCAATAAATTGTGACTTGAAATTTAGACAGAACTCCCAACTATTTCTGAAATGGCTTTAAGCATATTTTGACATTTTGTAGCAATCATTTATATGAAAAGTGAATTTTTCAGCATTGACAATTATGATATCAAAATAATGATCAATTCTGAAAAACATGAAAGATGCTACATGTTTTATATTATCAAGTATTTACCCAGAATTTAATTCCTGATCTAAAAATAAATCAGCACATTTTTCTCATTAGTATGCACATTTATTTTAATTGTTAGTAAATAGGAAATGTTTATGTGTGCGAAAGTGTTGTTTTGAATTTTTGTTTATGAGTTCTTGTCCATGAATGTTTGATGTGTACATCCCATTTATGTGCCTGTATACCTGGGGAGGTGTAAGCATACTTTGGGTGAAAGGGATTCTGAGTGGAAGGAGTAGGAAGGTAGCTAGAAAGCATACGAAGCCGGGCCGTAGGAATCCAGCAGCTCACTGCCCGGGAAGTTTAGGCATGTAGAGGGCAACACACTGCCCAAGTGTTGTGGTTGCAAGTGGGGTCTCTGAAAATGAGTGATTTTTACAAGTCTCAGCTTTTCGTTACTCATTTAGATGGGATTTGGCCTACAGACTGAGTTTGAGATCCTCCTTGCCTCAGCCTCCCAAGTTACTGGCACATGCTGGCTGCCTCTACCTTTTTGAATTATATTTCCTTTGCCAGTGCAGAGTGAGATGCTAGCTGGATGTCCTGGGGACAGGTGTTTTTATGCACTCTTGTATCTAGCTCTGTGAAATCAGGGCTAACATTGGCTACTACTGTGGAAGGCTGTTAGAGAATGTTATAGACTTAGAACAGTGTCAGGCACAAAGGTGAGCCACAAAGGTTAACTCTGGCTGTGACTGCTGTCGCACTTTATCTTTGTAATTCCACCCAGGAGAAGTTATTAGAATTAAATTCCAGAAAAGTCTTGCCATAGATTGTCCTATTCAGCCTCTAGTAACTCGTTAACATCTTGCAGGTAATAAATACCAAGTGAAGGCATGTATGTCTGAGCATTCACGTAATTCGTTTAACTTTGAAATGATATCACATATGGCAGTAATGGGGTTCAGTGCGGTGTTCTATAGTATGAGTATTCACATGGCTTACTACATCGTGTCGATATTAAATCTGTATCTGTTGAAGACCAGTTATCTTGGTGCACCTCGGGCTTTGATGAGTGTTACCACACTGGAGTTTACGTTTGTTGGGAATGCTAAAGGAGGTAGTGTGAGGACATTCCCTGCACATAATAACTGATCTCAAATTTTAGTGTGGTTTATGTTTGAGTTTAACTGCTGGTTTTACAGACTCACACACTGCTCCTGGAGGAATCACAGGAGTCTTAAATGGGCATTCAAAGCCTCCTTTGAGCAGTTTTTACTTCTGAGCCAGTGGTTTTCCACCTTTCTATTGCTGCAACTCTTTATAATATAGCTCTTCATACTGGAGTGACTCTTAACATAAGGTTATTTTCACTGCTACTTCAGAACTGTAATTTAGCTAGTTGTGGATCAGGATGTAAATATCCGATACGCAGGATGTCTGGTATTTTATCCCTGTGAAGTGTTGTTCAACCCCCAAAGGAGTCGTGACCCACAGGATGAGAACCACTGCCTTAAGGATCACTTGCTGTCCGTTTCAACTAACTAATGCATAAAAGGACAAAACAGATATTTACCCATAGGGATAGTTTAATAATCCACTATGCATTTGGTGCATTCAGAGTCTTTCCCATAGTACCAGGCATGCATGGCGCTCTTAGTGCAGTAATGAACTAGATGCTGTCAGATTCCACATGCTCAGTGGTAATGTTCGTGATAGTTGCTCAGTCTTGTCTTAGAAGTATCTTTCTTCTAAAGTTTCCAGGTAAGAGGATCGATTGTCTGCACAGCTGTAAATGTGTCTTCAATTGTTTTTCCAGGTAGTGAGGAGTACCTGATTAATCTGATAGACTCTCCTGGACATGTGGACTTCTCCTCAGAAGTCTCGACCGCGGTTCGCATTTGTGACGGATGCATTATAGTGGTGGATGCTGTGGAGGGCGTCTGTCCACAGGTGAGAGCTGTGATCCACAAACGCCTTACAGAGTGTGTAGAGAGAGCAGACCCTGTTGATTGCTGTGTGCTACTGATAGACAGTGGGTTTTATATTTCACATCTGTCAGTATTCCCAACTGGAATGAAGTTTATCACCAGAGTCTTAAAGAAATCATATGAAATGATGGCCACACTTTGACAGAGGTGTCTGTGGTATCATCTTAGAAGAGAGACTTGTCAAAAGCGGAAGAATGTTGAGTTTGAGAGGGGTCTGGAGGCTCTACTCCAGTGGAAAGGTTTCCAAGTCTTGGAAGGCTGCTGATAGCACAGTATAGTTTTCCCCAAGACATGACAGTTCTTTCCTACTGAGTCTCAGTATCACACAAACACACATCCTTCCTACTTAATGAGTTCCTCTACTATTCTACATCCTTAATCCAGTGTTTCTAGTCTCAGCAAAGTTGGAAGAATTTGTCATTAAGGACAGAGTCCTTAATGTGTAGCTCTTGTGGTATCAAAACTCAGAAAGGTTAGTTCATTTCTTTAAACAGGTTTTAAAAAAAAACCAAAAACTTGCATTTCGTCTTTAAAAACAAACAAATACCCATCTCCAAGGTCGGTGTTGAATTCTCTTTAGTATGTATGTTGTCTTTTAATACTTCTGTATATTATTCTCTTAAAAAGAGAATAAAAAGGCTCAATGTGTTTAAATGGAGGAGATTAAATGCGCAGGAAGATGCGCTCTGATTATCCTGCAGCCCTTGTGTGTCTTCCTGAGGCCACAGGTGTCTCAGCTTGAGAAGCAGAGCCTTATCCTGTGACTAGAGTATCTGACAGAATGGGTGAAGTGAAGACACCTGGCTTTAGGATGGCAGAATACTGGTCACACGGAAGACCTTATGATCAGGGAGATGAGCAGGGGCTTCTGGGACTGCTGTTCTTCTGACCTCTATGCTAGAGTGGTAGGTGTTTGTTTTATAATCCTGGTGTGTGTGTGTATGTGTAGATTGTCTGGTGAACATGTGTGTCTGCATAGTTTAGTCTGGGTTATAAAATGTGTTGTTTATTTCTTGAGATTTGCTTATTATGAGCTGTAGTTTCTTTGTAGATCATGTGGGTTTTTGCTTTGTTTTTGTCAGACACAGGCAGTTCTTCGACAAGCCTGGCTTGAAAACATCCGCCCTGTTTTAGTGATTAATAAGATAGACCGCCTGATAGTGGAACTGAAATTCACCCCACAAGAGGCCTATTCTCACCTCAAGAATATTTTAGGACAGGTATTGTATTCTTCGATACTTTTTTTCTTCTTCTTCCTTGTACTCACTTTTAATAATGATATACCATAAAATATAGCATATCGGCCATCTTAAAGGAAGACTTTACTTTTGCATGGTGTCTGGCTGTGTCTTTGGTACTTTAAAAATGGGCTGAAAAGTTGCAAAAAAAAAAAAGTATTGAATATGAGGTGGTATTAGGGAAAATACACCTATATGAAAGCTTATTACTTAAGATTCCCATCTATTGGAGTCACCATACTGTGCAGAGGGGACAGAAGTGGTGTGCTCTTGGGAGTTGCTTCTGTTTTCCAGAACCCATCAGTGTCAGGCTTGCACTGGAGGCTCTTGTCTTTAAAACTGTAGTTTGGTTCTGAAGTGAAGTGATATTATGTTGCTTGTTTTTAGATGAAAACTTTTTAGGCATTGATTTCTTTATTTAGCAGACATTTGTGTGGATGTATGTAGATATATGCAGTGCCAGGTGCCCAGTTAGGGATGATAAGTAGAAGGGCATGCCAGAAGCCTTGATTTCTAAGAGCTCCCAGTGGAGTGAGTGAGACAGACAGTTGAGACATTGAAGATCAACTAGGTACCCCATGTGGTTTGCAAGCCCAGTCTGAGCAAGAAAGGAAAAGACAATCTCACAGTGAGGCCTGGAGATAGAGGGACCATAGTGTTTGCCAAGGTGAAAGTTAGAGGAAGAACGTTTAAGGAGACAAAACAAATTTGCACAATGTCACGGAAACCTAGAAGAAGCATCAGGAAGTTGGTTGTGATCGCTGAAGAATTGAGAGGTCATGATAAGAAGTGACAAGAAATGGGACCTAGCAGGAAACAACGCAAGCCTTGCATTTTAGTGAGGCCTTAGTCTGACAGAAGAATTTGGGCTTTGAGATCAGCATAGATAAATTTCTTTGCTAATGGGAAGGAAGAAAATGCAGGGCATCGAGAGGGAATGGTGGCCCGGACCAGCTTCCTGCAGGAATAGGAAGCAGATGTCTTCCATCTGCAGAAACACTGTGGAAAACGCTCGCCACAGTGAGTGGCCAGGGAAGAGCAGCAGTCTCTGCAGATGTAAGCAGGGCATTAGTTAGGGTGCGGGGAACCTGTGGGAATCTGAGTAGCAGGCTTCATTTTTCTCTCTTGGATAGGAAACGAGATTGCTTCTTTGAAGATTGCACACTGGGAACTTAAACAGCTGGGATGGGAAATACGAGAAGGATTGAGTCAAGTTCGGGGATTTGGGTAGGATGAGATTTTAGTGAAATTCTGCAGGCAGGATCAGTCCCCACAATTGGCCTCTTAGAAGCCTTATTATAAGCCTCTGGTTTGTTGGAATTTGGAAGGATAGTTTAATATGTGTAAATTATTTGTTGATTATAATGTCACCTTCAGTAAACTCAAACTCTGACTGTGGTTTCTAGCCTTAGTAAAGGTTAGACAGTTTGTTCCCTCCCATGTGTGTCCTAGCATATGAATGACACTTTGCTGTTTCGCCATCTCTCCTAGATTAACGCACTTACAGGAACTCTTTTTACTTCTAAAGTCCTAGAAGAAAGAGCAGAGAGAGAGACAGAATCCCAGGCGAAGTCACATTCTGAACAAGGAGATCAAGTGTACGACTGGAGCACAGGCTTGGAGGATGTGGACGACTCTCAGCTGTACTTCTCCCCAGAGCAGGGCAATGTGGTGTTCACCAGTGCAATAGATGGCTGGGGCTTTGGGTAAGTCATTCTCTGTCTCATGGTAATTATAGACCGTTGGTGCTTAGCTCTGTTTGGTGTAATTGTAATTTTATACCATTATGTTGTAATAACATTTACAGTTATCTTGTATCTTGCTGTGCCCCATGCTTATGTTGTAAAACACGGTAACAGAGTATCATATTCAGGACAGTGACGTGGGCATGCTCATGCTAGAGAATGTTTGCCATCATGAAGCCACGTGATACTCTGTAGTTGCATTTACTTTCTTCCCAAACCCCGCATAACCACTGAAACCATTAATATCCTTCATTTTTGTAATTTGCTATTTTAAGAATGTTAGAAAAATTACATCAAAACAGTGTACTATAGAAATGGAGTCAAGTAAATAGTAGCCTTTTAAGATTTATTTTTTCCTCTGCATAATTTTCTAGAGACTAATGTTAATTGTTGTACTCATTAAAGTTTTTTGAGTTGTCTTTATCTGAAATGGTTAGAACCGGAAGCGTTTCATAGTTTGGTTCTCCTTATTTATTTATTTACATGTATACAAAGTATCTTAGGATGGGACTGAAGCCTCAGTCCAGTATTCACTCATATTACACACACAATCTGAAGGTTTCTTTACCCATGCTTTGACTGAGGCCGAACATAAAAGGCCTTGCGGAAATGTTCTACCTGTGTGGTTGTGTTAGTACATAAAAAGTTTTAGAGTCTGGATATTTGGACTAGGGGTGCTCCAGGTACGGGCCATTACAAGTATATGTATATGTCAGCCAAACACTACCAACTAGCACCCTGTGCCAGTAAACTTAACTGTTAAAGAAATTAGCAAGCAGCTTTGCACAGGGCTTCCCTACTTTACATTCTTGCCCAGAACCTGGATGGTCTGCCTCCACTGATGTCATCATGAGGTGGCCCCACCACTGTTACCATTTGGTCCTTCTCTGGGCAAGGCACTTCAAATCCACACTTCCTGACTGCCAGTGTGGTCGGTCTTTCCCTGTGCTGACTTAGCATCTCTGTGCTCCTAGGTCTCTTCCTGTCCATCTTGTCTATTGTTTCTGCTCCTGAGATTTAACAGTTCTTTGGGAGTTGTAGATGCTGGGTCTGTCTGTGTTTTGTGTGTGCTTATGTGGTCCTCTCCTGGTCTGCGGTTAGGTTTTGCATCCTCTTGGCTGTGTCTTTTACAGAACAGAGATTGTAATTTAGGTAAGTCAGCTTACCATTTTTTCTAAGTTTTACATTTTGAAGCAAGTTAATAACTCTCTGCCTACGTCAAGACCCTAAAGATTTTCTTGCCTTTTCTAATGTTTTTGTTCACATGTATTAATTATGGACAGTGGGTTTCATTTTGACAATTTACGAATGTACATTGTGAGCTGTGATCAGTTCACCCTCTCTTGCCCCCTTCCTCCCATCGTCCCCTTTCTCAAGCAGCCTCTCTGTTCTGCTTCCATTTCTCGTGTGGCTTTCCTTTTTACAATGAAATCTGGTTCATTTTGAGTTAATAGCTGCACAAAGTGTGTGGCTTGCGTTGAAGTTGACTACTTTTTATTCTAGTGCCATTGTCTCTGCTGAGTTCCTGTTTTAACTTTGCCAGAGCCTTGTGGGCTGTTCTCCCTCCCTAACCTTAGCTTCGTTCCTCGCTTGGCAGTTTCTTGTATTGTAAAGCTTTTGTTCATCAGCGAGCAGGTACATCTTAAAGTAGTGCTAATGGAGGTTAGTGTGGAAAAAAGCTGTCTCCTGTATATTCATATTCGAGGCATTTAGTCACCTTATTTGAGTTATTTGATTAAATTCTCACAGCCATCTTTGAACCTGTCCTCACATTTAAGGCTCAGAAGTACCAAGGATCGTTCAGCTTTAATCAGCTACTAAGGAACAGAGCTGCTGGTGGCATAAGAGTCAACCTTACTGGGCCATGTGGGTTTCCATGGTATTTCTCTTAGATCTTCCCTGTGGGGTAGAGGCCTAAACCTGACTATGTGCTGCAGGGGCCAGCTTTTAGTAACTTTTAGATTATAAGTACCTTATTCCACTAGTGCCTAAAAGGTTATGGCAAACCTACATAAATGCAGGCTTGAGTGTTCAGAGAGAAGGGCGAATATGAGCCTTTCCCCGTCTGGTCGGTAACTTAGTGTCACATTCTGAGAAATAAAGGATAAACTGATTCTCATATTTTTTTCTAATTAAAAGGTACCACAGCTGGGCATAGCGGCTTTTACCAATAGTCCAACCCTTCTTCGGGCTGAGGCAAGAGGGGAGTATGAGATACCTACCCAGTGAGTTCTAGGTAACATAAACTCTAGCCAAACACTACCTCAGAGAAAGGAAAGAAAGTAAAATGACGCATTCAGTTACGTTACAAGCTCAGCCCTGCCATGCTAGTTTGTTAGCATTCTGCTAGTGAACCACAAGGTGGAGGGCTTGTCCATAATAACAATTTTATAATTTCAGGTTTCATCTTCATCTGAGTCTAAGTCTTACAAATTGGAGGAAGTTTGGTCCGAGTGGAGAAGGATTAAGAGTAGTAGATAGAATAAGGGTGACTTCTATATTCCATTCAGACGTCTCCATTTTTAGATATTGCTAGTCAGTATGCTCTGTGCTAGACAAGGTCAGATGTATAGATGGAGGGAACACATGTCTGTTCTCAACTGCTGGACTTAGAATGCTTTCAAGATGCGGCCTGGACAGCAAGGCAAATATCTTATAATTTGTAGTTCTGATAGAGAGTGTATGAAGATCTTTACCATCTTTAGAATTTAAGGTGGGACATTTATATGACATTATTATAAAATAGAAAATATGACTTGATTTGGGTAACGTAGTTAACGTATTTAAATCCTGAAAACACGAAGTGAAAACCTTCCTGATCTCTGCCTATTTGCAGCCTGAGGTGACCTGTAAAGAGGACCCACGGAACCCTGCAAAATCACGCAAATACAGAGGTTCAACCCTTGCAAAACTGCCCAAGCCTTCAGGGTGTACATATCTGAAAAACCACCAAGTGTCTGACAGATGTCTCATAAAGAAGCCATGGGGCTGTGATGGTGGCGTCAGTAGATATGCCTGGGGCCGTGCAGTGGGACTGGACACAGGCTCAGTGGCCAAAATCGAGGGCTGAGTTTTTGGCTGCACATGCTCACCAGTGTGGACAGTAATGCTGAGCGAAAGGGTTTAGATGTAGACTCTCTGGTCACTGAATGGATCCAGTGAACGGAGCACGTAAGACGTGCAGATGAGCTCACAGGGCTCAGGGCTGGGTGAGCCCAGGCATGAGCTCCAACCTCGTGGACGTGATCCTCAGTGAAAAGGACTAGATTATTCCAAAGCCAGAAGAGGAGGTTGCACTGAAGAAAAAGATATCCCTGAAGAAACTGAAAAAACAAAAACTTACAGCCCGAAAATAAATTCAGCACAAAATAAATGCAGATAAAAGTTTTTAAAAATTACCTAGAAATCCTCCTCACCTAAACAGTTGTGGCAAATACATAAAATTCTTCATTAAGAGAAGAAAAAGCATCCAGAAGCTTGCCACATGAAAGATACTGTTGTTAAAACACAATGGACAGAGTTCAAATCCTGAAGGTTGTACCAGAATGTGTCAGTCAGATGTGCACAAGAGAAGAAGGTGCCTAGGGGCTCTAGTGCCTCTCCCTGCAGATGCAGGGCTGACCCCCCCACACACATACACATACACACACATACACACACATACACACACATACACACACACACACACACACACACACACACACACACACACACACACACACACACACAGGGAACCTCTGCTTGGCCTGCCTGCTTACTGCACTGACAGGGGAAAGAAGCCAGGTCTCTCTGTTTTCCCTGTTATGAGACAGAGCTTTATTTAGACACACACTCGGAGACGCTGTCTCTGTAGCTTTATAGCTATACATGCAGATTGCCAAGCAGCTGCAGACCTCCACTGAGACTTGCAGACCCAATCCAGGACCCATAGGCAGCTCCAGAGTCAATCTTGGAAGCCTCACTTCCTGAGCAGTTTCCAGCCTGCTTTTTTCAGGGAATTCCATTCCTTAGGGGAGAGACAGCAGCATTCTGCCGGCAGTTTCCAATGGAAAAATGCAGACCTTTCCAGGGCTTTGGGGTGAGGTAAGAACTTGTAGAGAGAAGAGTTTTCTGTTTCACAAAGGCAAAAAATTAATAATATAGAAACTAAAGTTTGGGAAAATTACAAAATATGAATAAAACTTCTAAATAAGTAACTATTTGATCAGATTGAAAATGAAGTTTATACTGTAGCAAATTACAGAGAAAGTAAGGGTCTCTTGAGGCCAGCTTCGAACAGCAGCAGCTCTAGCTACTTTGAACTTCCATCTCTGGCTATCTCTCTTCCCTCCCCTCCCCTCCCCTCCCCTCCCCTCCCCTCCCCTCCCCTCCCCTCCCCTCTCCTCCCCTCCCCTCCCCTCCCCTCCCCTCCCCTCCCCTCCTCTCCTCTTCATTGCTATTTGTTTTCAGCGGGCTGCAATCTCTGCCTTTTATTTATTTTTTTTTTAGCCACTGCCTGATGACCTAAGCAGTTCTCCTTGCTACTGTAATCGATGACTTCAACTTCGGTTTCTTAGTAATGTCACTTAACTCATTTGACATTAACGAGGGGTTTTCAGGAAAACCACCCTAGCTGACATGTAAAGAAGTGACTTTAGATTCCTTCCTCAGTGAGGAAAATGGCAGGTCTGCTCCTCCTCCTCCTCCTCTTCCCTCTCTTCCTCCTCCTCTTCCTCCTCTTCTTCCTCCTCCTTCTCTTCGTTTTCCTCCTCCTCCTCCTCTTCTGATTCCCCCTCTCTTTTTTTTTAAATACATTTTTAAACTGCAAATTTGGGGTTGCAGCAAAATTGATAAGAAAGTACAAATTTCACCAATACTTTCATCCATTCATAAATTTACTGTGACCATTATCTCACTGATGTAGTTCATTTGTTGTGATTGGTGAACACACACTGACACATCGTAGATCCTTCTGGGGATGCATTTTTGTGCTGTGCCCTGCATCATCATATCATACAGAATAGTCTGACTTCTCCAGAAACTAATAGTAAACAATAATATAGATTACAGAGAAATTAAACTTTTTGAAAACTTAGACACACACACACACACACACACACACACACACACACACACACACACACGAGAGAGAGAGAGAGAGAGAGAGAGAGAGAGAGAGGGAGGGAGGGAGGGAGGGGAGAGAGAGAGAGAGAGAGAGAGAGAGAGAGAGCGAGAGCGAGCCTCTGCTAAAATAAAGAACTGTTGGATCAAATAGAAAACACAGTTTACGTAGTAGCCTAATCTATTCATTCCTGCCTCTCCCACACCACTGGCAACCAGTAGTGTTTCAACTTTCACATAATTTAGACTTTACTAAAGTGCCATATAGTAAAGTCAGCGGCATGGAGCTCTTGCAGGTTGGCTTAAGTCAGTTAGCAAAAAGCATATACGTTGTTTCTCTGTATTTTTGTGGTGTGCTCGCTCATTTCTGTTTAGTGCTGAGTCATATTCGCTCTGATTGTTCCACAGTTTGTTGACTTGCTTAAAGGACACTTTGCTTGCTTGCTTGCTTCAAATTTTGGAAATTGGGAATTGAACTGCTATAAATGCCCATGTACATATTTTTCATGGGCATATGCTTTCAGTTTATGCTACATTACATGTGAGTGTGTGTTTAGACATTTAAGAAGCCACCATACTGTCTTCTAAAGTGGCTGTGCTATTTTGCATTCCCACCAGCAATGAATGGAGTTACTATTGTTCTCCATCCATGTCAGCATTTCATGGTGTCCTTGTTTTGGATAGACTTGCTGGCTATCTGTCTGTCTTTGCTGAGACTGCTGACAAGTGGGAAGCATTGTCTGTGCCTACAGTCTTGCTTTAGTTGGTCCATAGCCCCATTAACAATCTTGCTGGTTCTTTTGAATGTTTTTACATAGATGATCATGTCACCTTCAAACAAGAGTGGTTTTGCCTTTCTCCTCTCTGTGATTGTAGGCCTTTCCTCCCTGCGTTTGTTCAAGCTCTCAGTGCCATGTTGAAGAACTATGCAGGGGAGGCCTTGCTATCTTGTTCCTGAGCAGGCATCTTCTAAGATGCTAGCACTCTGATGGCTTTCAACACAGTGAGAAGTACTGTTTCCTGCAGGAACACAGTTTCTACACGTGTAAGCACAGAATGCCCTATACCTTGGTGCTGCTTGGCCCTTCTCTAGTGGGTTGAGGCTGTGGTGCTAGCTGGCTTCTCTGGGACTGATAAGATTAGAGTAAATGTGTATGTCTGATTAGTGCAGGATGCTGCATCTCTAGTTTTGGCAGATTGGGTCTCTAGAGTTCATTTCCCTTGTGAATAGCAACACTGAAAGTTATCTCTGTAATTAGTGGAGTTATGATGGGCAGCTGGCACCTATGCTTCTTGGCTTCTGCACTTTTTCTCAAATTTCAAACATGCAAAATTAGGAAAGACGCTGCAGCCTAGATTCCAGTTCTTGTCGATGTATGGAGTGTTGGGCAGTGGCACAGACCACAGTGTCACACTGCTTGTGTTTGAGACCCAATCTCACTTACTACCTGTGTAATGTCTTTGTATGGTTACCCTTTTCTGTAAGATGAGAAGTTTGTAGGAGGGTTACAAATACTAGTTCAGTGGTGATATAAAGCTTTCTGAGTGGTGTATGACGAAGAAACAGTGACGTGTTAGCTGTGTTCCTTCTATTGCTGTAACATGTGCTACTGCTTTTCTTTCAGAATTGAGCACTTCGCCAGAATCTATAGTCAAAAAATTGGCATCAAGAAGGAAGTTCTTTTGAAAACCTTGTGGGGAGATTATTACATAAATATGAAGGCTAAAAAGATTATGAAAGTTGATCAGGTAGTATGATCTATGTTACTTTTGATTGTTGGCCATAGAAGCTTCTACTATACCAGCTCTAGTAGAAGCAACTCAGCCTTAGTTTATGCAACTGAGTTCATGGCACGGGATTGTAAATGGTACATGAGTCTTATGTTCAAGCATTATTTCTATAAAGTCTCACTTTTTAAGTCCAGTGAGTAAGCTGTGAGCTCCGGGGTGGGTGTGTGTGTGTGTGTGTGTGTGTGTGTGTGTGTGTGTGTGTGTTGTCCCAGCTACTTGGGAGGCTCAGTTCCATGATGTTTATGGCCAGCTGAATAATAATGACACTCTGTCTCTGAAAGTTACTGCAGGAAGTGAATAGAAAGCTGTCTGGTTCCTGAGCTTTCTAGATGGTAGACCCTGGGCACTTTGAAGACATACATTTGCTTTGTATTGGTCTAAGGTTAGGCTTTGCAAGTATTTCATGTTTTCATATTGTAATTAAAGCTATGAAAGCCACATTTTGTAAATAAATTTCCTTTAATGACTTTCTTTAACTGGACATTCAAGGCAATGGCTCTTTAATTTTCTGATAATAATGCCAATGGCGCTTCAGGAAGGAAGCATTTAATACACATTCTATCTCATGTTTATGTAACAGCATTCATACAACCCAAAGTTCTCACTATTCACACTGTTAAATTTTTATGTAGTTTGATTTTTAAAAAATAGACTTGTTTAAATTTTTCCTTAAAGGAGTCTGTTTTCTTCTTTCACCATGTAAGTTTCAAGGGTAGAACTTGTCAAGCTTGGTGGCAAGTGCTTTTTAATTCCCTGCATTTTAATTGCTGTTAATACTCTGTATACCTGTCTCAGTGGAACCAGTGAAGTCTACATTTACAAGAATGTCCTGTTCTTATGATCAGTTTCTCATGTTGAAGAACACAAGAGACATGAACATAGAAAACCCAAGCCTTTGAAGAGAGCCCCACACACTTAGTGATGTGAGCTTGCAACTCAGATATTGTGGGGGTGGGGGTTGTTTTGGGTTTTGTTTTGGGTTTTGATGGTAGTGTGGAGCAACCCCTGAGGTAACCCCCCTACTAATCACATTATTTCAGCACCCCTCTGGCTCCTAGAGGAAGAGAGTAATGGCTCCTTGCTTATGGATTACTGGCTATGTAGAGAATGACTTTGTCTTTATCATTGAATAAGTATTCCAAGCAGAAGTAAGGCACACTAGCAATGATGTTGTAAATGTTCAGGAACTGAAGCTGATATGTTCTTTTGTGCAGGCCAAAGGAAAGAAACCTTTATTTGTACAGTTGATCCTGGAAAATATATGGAGTTTGTATGACGCGGTCTTGAAAAAGTAAGACTGTTGTAAAATTGTTTATCTTTGGGCAGGATCATTTGCCCATTTCTCTGTCTGATGAGTCTTTTAGATAGCTGAGCTTGACCAGGCCAGTGAACAGAGCTTAGAGTTTCCCAGAAGAGTTAGTTAGGGCTTGGAAACAATTTAAAGGTGCACATGCAGATCTAGTAAGGGAGATGGGAAGGGCTGGAACAGCAGTGTGCTCTGGCCTGCCAGGGTGATGAGAGCAGAGGCTACAAAGGAGCGCTGGGCCTTGGGGTGTGTAAGTAGAGCTTAAAGGAACAGTGATTGTTAAACAAAGGGATCAGGTGGGGGTCTTGGGAAGAACTTATCTGGTACAAGTGGAAAAGAAAGCCAGCTTTGTAAACTTATTATCCTATGGACAGAATCAGAACGTTAGCATTTATTTGTAAGGCTGCCCTGGTAGACATACTTTGTTTCAATAAATTGTGGACCAGTGCTCTGTGTGAGGTTCTGAAGGAGCATTCCAGTGGAGCTTGGGGAGTCCCCTGCTTGCCAGGATCTATCTCTTCACTTATTTTTAGCCTCTTTTGAAAAAGCAATATGTAAAGGAAAAAAAAAAAAGGAGTCAAATAAAATTAAGCTAATTGTTTATTTTTTTTCTCTCTCATCTTTCCCATAGAGACAAAGAAAAAGTTGATAAAATTGTGACTTCTTTGGGATTAAAAATTGGAGCCCGGGAGGCACGACATTCAGACCCTAAAGTCCAGATCAATGCCATTTGCAGCCAGTGGCTTCCCATCTCCCACGCGGTCCTCGGTATCCTTTATTTTAGTGGTTTTAGTTAAATGGAGTTAATAAAGTAAGAGAAAAATAGTATTTGATTGGCAACCAAATAACCCTCTAGAAATCACTCATTCCGATCCAATGTAAGTCTTTTGTTTACACAGTGTTCTACCTTGAAGCAATACTAAATAAGTAGAGAAATTAATGTGCTAATGCTGGTTAATATTCATTCTAGGAAGTGTTCTTTTCAAAACAGTTTGTTCTCTAACATAATAATAGAATAACAATAAAATAGGCTATATTGTATATGATAAAATGAAACTTCACTGGTACTTATCAAAGTAGATATCTAGTCATTGGGCATTCTGGAAGCAGGTGCAGATTTTGAGACGTGAGTCACAAAGCAGAATAGTCCTACAGCCTGGATTTTTCTGCATAAATGTGCCTGATTGTCTTGATTTCCATAGAGTCATGTGGCACTGGAAGTGTAGAGACCTTAACGCCAGGCCTCAGCTATGGTGTGTCAGAAACTGCCCAGTCCCCTTGACATGACATCTGAGCGAGTGGAGAAACTGATGTGCACAGGATCACAGACGTTTGAGTCTCTCCCCCTGGAAACCCAAGCCCTGAAAGCAGGTGAGGGAAGATGGACATAGTGCAATGTCCTACATTAATGACTCTCCTCAGTCCAGGCTGCCATACTTTACTGAATATTAATTCACAGAAAAATCAGTTTGTTACATTGATTCCCTCAAATAAGCACTTTTAGAATTGACCATGTGACCAGCTTTGGTTCTGCTCCCCGCTTTTGCCTTTCAGTAGAGCATATTGCTAAACCACTGATGCAGACTCCTCCCTTCATGCTGTTCTGATCTCCTTTTATGTTTCCTCTTTACTGCTTTTTCCTAAATAGCCAAGCATGTGTTCCTGTGCTATGAAGTCACTGCCATTGCTGTCTCAAATTATGGGACTGGAAGAGTGGTTCCTAGGGTTTACCAGTGCCTGAGAGCTGCTGGCTCACGTTCCTCATCTGAGGGACACTAGCATTCCAAGTTCTGTGGGCACTGTGTGATTTATCTGTTTGTGTTCATGGTCTTCAGTTCTTCCCAGTATACTGAAGTGTACGCAGCCCCAATCCACAAACCTCTCTAGCTGGGCCTACGATGGACTCTTTGTTACTCTGATGGCCTTTTCCCACCCTCAGCTGAGCAGCTATGTCACTAGCATTTCACATAGTTGATTACATCTTCCTTCTTGGAACATGGGCTTCCCTGACTTCCAGGTGCTGCTATTTTCTATGTCACTTTGTCCCCAGCTTTTTTATCTTTGTACATCACACCTCATTTTTATCTGTAATCACTCTTGGTACAGAAGCTCACTTGATCTTCTAGCTTTATATGACAGCAATGTGCTTGTAGTTTCCCCATCTGCATCTGCACACATAGGGCTTTGTGAACTCCAGACTCACTAGACTTGCATAGCTTGCCCACCACTGCTTCTGCTCTCTCTGCTCTGCTCTGCTCTCTCTGCTCTCTCTGCTCTGCTCTGCTCTCTCTGTTCTCTCTGCTCTGCTCTGCTCTGCTCTCTCTGCTCTGCTCTGTTCTCTCTGCTCTGCTCTGCTCTGTTCTGCTCTACTCTGCTCTCTGCTCTGCTCTCTCTGCTCTGCTCTGCTCTGTTCTCTCTGCTCTGCTCTCTCTGCTCTGTTCTCTCTGCTCTGCTCTCTCTGCTCTGTTCTCTCTGCTCTGCTCTCTCTGCTCTGCTCTGCTCTGCTCTCTCTGCTCTGCTCTGCTCTCTCTGCTCTGCTCTGCTCTGCTCTCTCTGCTCTGTTCTCTCTGCTCTGCTCTGCTCTGTTCTCTCTGCTCTGCTCTGCTCTCTCTGCTCTGCTCTGCTCTCTCTGCTCTGTTCTCTCTGCTCTGCTCTCTCTGCTCTGCTCTCTCTGCTCTCTTCTCTCTGCTCTGCTCTGCTCTGCTCTGTTCTCTCTGCTCTGTTCTCTCTGCTCTGCTCTGCTCTCTCTGCTCTGCTCTGTTCTCTCTGCTCTGCTCTGCTCTCTCTGCTCTGCTCTGTTCTCTCTGCTCTGCTCTGCTCTCTCTGCTCTGCTCTGCTCTGCTCTGTTCTCTCTGCTCTGCTCTGCTCTCTCTGCTCTGCTCTGTTCTCTCTGCTCTGCTCTGCTCTCTCTGCTCTGCTCCGCTCTGCTCTCTCTGCTCTGCTTCAGAAGCATTGCAAACTGGATGTGCCCCAGCCTCCCAACCCTGCTTCTTCCAATTCTGTTGTAATTAGAGCTGTGTCTACCCTTTCATCTATTGAATCCTTACTGACTTCACACCCCTATTCTCTATCGGCAAATACTGCAGTCTTTTACATATATCCAGAACCCGACTACTGCCCAGCAGATCTACCTGCTTCTCCGGGTCAAGTATCCTTTATCCTCCTCTTGATTGTCTGTTCTTTGGCTGCAGTCAGTGATGAGATTAACATACTCAAACTCTTCAGTTCTTGCTTTCTGTAGTTTTCTTGTTTGATTTTTGTTGTTATTGTTTTGAGACAGGCTTTCTCTATACCAGACTAGCATTGAACTCAGCGATCCTCCTACCTCTGCCCATCTAGTGCTGGAATTAAAGGCATGACTATCAACTACCCTGCTTGTTTGATTTTTTTTTTTTTTTTTTTTTTTTTTTTTTTTTTCAGAGCAACTTTTTTTTTTTTATTAACTTGAGTATTTCTTATATACATTTCGAGTGTTATTCCCTTTCCCGGTTTCCGGGCAAACATCCCCCTCCCCCCTCCCCTTCCTTATGGGTGTCCCCCTCCCAGCCCTCCCCCCATTGCCACCCTCCCCCCATAGACTAGTTCACGGGGGGTTCAGTCTTAGCAGGACCCAGGGCTTCCCCTTCCACTGGTGCTCTTACTAGGATATTCATTGCTACCTATGGGGTCAGAGTCCAGGGTCAGTCCATGTATAGTCTTTAGGTAGTGGCTTAGTCCCTGGAAGCTCTGGTTGCTTGGCATTGTTGTACTTTTGGGGTCTCGAGCCCCTTCAAGCTCTTCCAGTTCTTTCTCTGATTCCTTCAATAGGGGACCTATTCTCAGTTCAGTGGTTTGCTGCTGGCATTCGCCTCTGTATTTGCTGTATTCTGGCTGTGTCTCTCAGGAGCGATCTACATCCGGCTCCTGTCGGTCTGCACTTCTTTGCTTCATCCATCTTGTCTAATTGGGTGGCTGTATATGTATGGGCCACATGTGGGGCAGGCTCTGAATGGGTGTTCCTTCAGTCTCTGTTTTAATCTTTGCCTCTCCCTTCCCTGCCAAGGGTATTCTTTTTCCTCATTTAAAGAAGGAGTGAAGCATTCACATTTTGATCATCCGTCTTGAGTTTCGTTTGTTCTAGGGATCTAGGGTAATTCAAGCATTTGGGCTAATAGCCACTTATCAATGAGTGCATACCATGTATGTCTTTCTGTGATTGGGTTAGCTCACTCAGGATGATATTTTCCAGTTCCAACCATTTGCCTACGAATTTCATAAACTCGTTGTTTTTGATAGCTGAGTAATATTCCATTGTGTAGATGTACCACATTTTCTGTATCCATTCCTCTGTTGAAGGGCATCTGGGTTCTTTCCATTTTCTGGCTATTATAAATGAGGCTGCGATGAACATAGTGGAGCACGTGTCTCTTTTATATGTTGAGGCATCTTTTGGGTATATGCCCAAGAGAGGTATAGCTGGATCCTCAGGCAGTTCAATGTCCAATTTTCTGAGGAACCTCCAGACTGATTTCCAGAATGGTTTTACTAGTCTGCAATCCCACCAACAATGGAGGAGTGTTCCTCTTTCTCCACATCCTCGCCAGCATCTGCTGTCACCTGAGTTTTTGATCTTAGCCAATCGCACTGGTGTGAGGTGAAATCTCAGGGTTGTTTTGATTTGCATTTCCCTTATGACTAAAGATGTTGAACATTTCTTTAGGTGTTTCTCAGCCATTCGGCATTCCTCAGCTGTGAATTCTTTGTTTAGCTCTGAACCCCATTTTTTAATAGGGTTATTTGTTTCCCTGCGGTCTAAATTCTTGAGTTCTTTGTATATTTTGGATGTAAGGCCTCTATCTGTTGTAGGATTGGTAAAGATCTTTTCCCAATCTGTTGGTTGCCGTTTTGTCCTAACCACAGTGTCCTTTGCCTTACAGAAGCTTTGCAGTTTTATGAGATCCCATTTGTCGATTCTTGATCTTAGAGCATAAGCCATTGGTGTTTTGTTCAGGAAATTTTTTCCAGTGCCCATGTGTTCCAGATGCTTCCCTAGTTTTTCTTCTATTAGTTTGAGTGTGTCTGGTTTGATGTGGAGGTCCTTGATCCACTTGGACTTAAGCTTTGTACAGGGTGATAAGCATGGATCGATCTGCATTCTTCTACATGTTGACCTCCAGTTGAACCAGCACCATTTGCTGAAAATGCTATCTTTTTTCCATTGGATGGTTTTGGCTCCTTTGTCAAAAATCAAGTGACCATAGGTGTGTGGGTTCATTTCTGGGTCTTCAATTCTATTCCATTGGTCTATCTGTCTGTCTCTGTACCAATACCATGCAGTTTTTATCACTATTGCTCTGTAATACTGCTTGAGTTCAGGGATAGTGATTCCCCCTGAAGTCCTCTTATTGTTGAGGATAGCTTTAGCTATCCTGGGTTTTTTTGATTTTTTTTTTTAATGTTGCATTCTTTGGAGAAATTATTTAGATTTGAAGTAATGTGTTTTCTAAAAACTGATAACCAGTAATTTTATGTCTCTGTTGTAGATTATGAAAAAGATTAGAATCTCTGAGGTTGTGACATATGTTGATATAGAATTGTGTTAAATGTTATATACTTAGAGAATTGACTTTTTTAATAGCACTAAATCTTTACTTCTGAGTTTTGTTACTATCCCGATACATTGTTTTTAAAGTGTATTATTATCGTTATTATTTGCATATGAATATTTTGCCTGCATACATGTCAGTGTGCCACATGTTTGCTTGGTGCTTGATGTCAGAAGTGGGAAGCTAGAGTTATAGATGGTTTGAGCTGACATGTGGGTGTTGGGAATTAAACCCAGGTCCTCTGGAAGAGTAGTCAGTGCTCTTAACTGCTGAGCCGTCTCTCTAGCCCTGATGCCACATTATCTTTTGTCTATTTTGTACATTAACCTGCCATTATAAGGGCGAGAAAAACATTTATAGAACTCTGTTACTGCTGTTTGATCCTGGTAGCAGTACTTTACTCTTGGATGTAGAGAAACAATGACTTGTGTTAGTTGTGGGTAGCCAAGCCCTGTCCCCAGCCGTGCATCTGGGAAGAGCCACCCCAGTTCCCCCCCCTTCAGCTCTGCTTCTTTTTCTGTCTTCCAACTCTTGCTCTTTCTTTACTGTCTGTTCCTTGCAAACTCTGAAGTGGAATTTTTTTCACAGCTGTAAAGAGTTACATGTTTAAATAATGCGGTATTCTAAATGTAATTGCTGTTCACAAAAGTCTAGGCTTTTTAATTGTGAGAAAAGCAGTGACATGTTACTTCCTGTTTATTTAGCTTTTATGAAATGTGGAAGTGAGGATACTGCTCCGGTTATTATCTTCGTTTCCAAAATGTTTGCAGTTGATGTGAAAGCCTTGCCTCAGAATAAGCCAAGGTAAGAAGAAGAGGGAAACTGGGCTGGGCTGGGGGAAGGCTTACAGTTGACTGACTGCTGGGAGTACAGCTGGAGTATGTGCAGGAGGGCACATATACTGCTACTATTCTCACACCTGCCCTGGAATTGAGCATTTTCTAGGGCTTACTTAGAATCTCTTTCTCATCTGGTCTTTTATATCTGTAGAAAGCTGTTGACACTCTTGACTCTTGACTTGAGCTTATGTCAAAGCAAAAGGCTACTTATAACTGTAGTAATGACAGTTCCCTTTCACAGAATATGTCAGGCATGGTGTGGGCTAAGCCTACCCTGGCTCTAGGTATGTCTGCCTCATTGGAGACCACATGTCTGATCGTCAGTTCTCTGTACATCGTGCGTCTGCAGAGGTTGTGGAGAGGACTTTGTTCTTCTCCTTCCCAGGTTGCCTGCTTCCCCTGGCATTTAGACATTTGGGTTCGCATGAGGCAGGTGGTTCAAGAGGACAGTAAGACACATCACCGAGAAGTGAGAAAAAGTGTTACGAATTACATGGCTAGACAGAGGGGACACAACGGGACAGGGCTTTCAGGGGAGTTCAGGCTCCAGGACCAGAGACAGAAAGTGAGACTTGGTGGGCTCTTCTCACATCTTTTGAGGAGTGGAGAGGTTCACTGTAAGAGCTCAAGATCATCTTCTTCCTTGGCAGGAGACTGGGGAGAGGCTGGGAAGAGGGTGATATAGCAACCCTTTGACACAGATTCACTTCCTAGATGAGACATGTGAACATCAGCAAGTAGCTAGCTAGCAAAGGGATGGTGTCTAGGAGAGGAGTCTTGAGCAGAGGCAGAGGCTGGATTCCAACACACTCTTAGAGATCTGGTCATCTCTAGAAATCACTGAAGTAACTTCTGAGCTAATTCCCCTGCCTGAGACTCTCTGGTGTGTTTTTCACCATGCTCCATAGTGATCTCAAACCCTTTTTAAAGGTTTCTCTTTATATTTGTTTGTGTTTGTTTATTTTGTGGGGGTCAGAAGGCAATGTGGGGGAGCCGGTTCTGTCCTGCACCACTGGAGTCCTGGTGATAGAACTCAGCTCTCAGGCCTAATGGCAAGGACCTTATTCATTGGATCATCTCTCTAGCCCTTCAGAATAATCTTTCCAAGGACTTCCCTCTGAAGATTAAGGCTCCTGCTCCATTATTGATTATCAACACCTAGTTTTTCCTAAAAGATGAAATGTACTGTTGGAGTTCAGTGGTACTTATTATTATTATATTTTATTTTATTTTTATAGTCCAATAGTTACCCCCTCCTGTTCCACCATCCCATAGTTCCACATCCCATTCTCCCTCCCCCCACACTGTCTCTAAGAGGATGTCCCCACCCTCCCCTCACCCCACCTCCCCACTAGGCCTCCCTACTCTCCAGGGCCTCAAGTCTCTCTCACTGAAGCCAGACCACGCAGTTCTGTGCTGTATATGTGTCGGGGGCATTGTGCTAGCCAGTGTATGCTGCCTGGCAGGTGGCTCAGTGTCTGAAAGATCTCAGGTTAGTTGAGACTACTGGTCTTCCTATGGGGTTACCCTCCTCCTCAGCTTCTTCCAGCCTTTCCCCGATTCAACCACAGGATCCCTGACTTCTGTTCATTGGTTGGATGTAAGTGTCTGTATCTGTTTTAGTCAGCTGCTTGTTGGGCCTCTCAGAAGACAGCCATGGTAGGCTCCTGCTTGTAAGTACACCATAGCATCGGTAGCAGTTTCAGGTCCTGGTGCCTCTCCTTGAGATGGATCCCAAGTTGAGCTTGTCACTGGACTTCCTTCCCCTCAGGCTCTTCTACATTCGAACCCTGTAGTTCTAGGCAGGAACAATTCTGGGTCAGTGTTTTTGACTGTGGAATGGCAACCCCATTCCTCCACTTGATGCCCTACTGGAGCCCTTGTCTTTCTACTGGAGGTGGACTCTACAAGTTCACTCTCCCTGTGTTGAGCAGTTCATCTAAAGTCCCTCCCATTGAATCCTGAGAGTCTCTCACCTCCCAGATCTCTGATACATTCTAAACACCCCCCTACCTCCCACTCCCGCCCCCACCCCCACCCCCCAGGTTGCATATTTACATTCTTTCTGTTGGCCCTCAGGACTTCACTCCTGCCCCCTCCCAATACCTGATCATGTTCCTCTTCCCCTTCCTCTGTTCTCTCCCACCCAGGTCCCTCCCTTCCTCTCCCCCAACCCCCCATTGCTTTCTTCTTCCCTCCCAAGTGGGATTAAAGCATCCTCACTTGGGCCCTTTGGCTTATTAACCTTCTTGAGTTCTATGGATTGTACCCTGGGTATTCTGTACTGTTTTGGCTAATATCCACTTATTAGTGAGTATATGCCTTGCACGTCCCTTTGGGTCTGAGTCACCTCACTCAGGATGATATTTTCTCATTCCATACATTTGCCTGCAAAACTAAAGATGCCCTTGTTCTTAAGAGTTGAGTAGTACTTCATTGTGTAAGAGAAACCACATTTTCTGTATCCATTCTTCTGTTGTGGAACATCTGTGGCTTCTGGCTATCACAAACAAGGCTGCTGTGAACACGTGTCCCTGTGGCATGGTGAGGCATCTTTTGGGTATATTCCCAAGAGTGGTTTAGCTGTGTCTTTAGGTATGTCTATTTCCAATTTTCTGAGGAAACACCAGACTGATTTCCAGAGTGGTTGTACCAATCTGCAATCCCAGCAGCAATGGAGGAGTGTTCCTCTTTCTCCCCATCCTCGCCAGCATTTGCTGTCACCTGAGTTTTTGATCTTAGCCATTCTCATTGGTGTCAGGTGGAATCTCAGGGTTGTTTTGATTTGCATTTCCCTGATGACTAAAGATGCTGAACATTTCTTTAGGTGTTTCTCAGCCATTCGTGATTTCTGTTGTGAATACTCTATTTAGCTCTATATTCCATTTTTTGATTGAGTTGTTTGGTTTTTTTGGAGGTTAGCTTATTGAGCTCTTTATATATTTTAGATATTAGCCCTCTGTCAGATGTGTGGTTAATGAAGATTTTTTCCCAGTCTGTAGGTTGCCGATTTATCTCATCGACTCTGTCCTTTTCTTTCCAGTTTCATGAGGTCCCATTTATCAATTCCTGATATTAGGGCCTGAACCACTGTCATTATCACATTTTGATGTGTATTTGTGTTTATTGCTTTTTTATGCCTGAATAGAGTTTTTCTTTCTGCATGGCATGGTTAACAGAGATTAATGGAGATTAATGGAGAAAAAGTGACTGAATCTGGGGGGCCACTGTGGACTGAGTCTGTCCAGTCATAACCCATGGGCTTCAGTAGATTGTTCTCTTTCTCTGGTACTTGTGCCGTTTCGTCCACAAAGTCCTGTCCTTCATGCTGTACCTCATCTTAGAGTCTTTTTTTTTCCTTCTCAATAGAACTCTGCTTATTCTTTAAAAGAAAGACTGTGTATGTGTTTTGGTTTTGGGTCGTTTTGTTTTGTTTTAGCTTTCTCACAGTGATTTGAACATAAGAATCTTCCAGCATTGCTGTTCTGAAGAGAAATGAAAGAGTAAATGAATGTGGAGGAAGGATGAATGACTCCCCAAGGGGAAAAGCGTGGGCAGTGAGTGGGCAGAGGAGGAAGCTAAGGACCAGGAAGTGATGAGTGAATGGCCAAAATTGTCTGTGACTGTGTATGTGACCCTTGCCAGGTGAGATTTCAATGCCCCATACAGTGGCAGTTTCCAAATGTCCCGGCAGAGTCGATGTGTAGCCACCGAAAGTATCTCAGACACTAGAGAATGCTGAAGAATTGAAAGACATACTCCCCAGGCCTCAGATCCATTATTACCACTTAAAATCCCTCTGTGACTCATCCTTCATCTTTTTATAGATAATATTGGCAACTCTGCCTGTACTACGGTTTGTCTCCTATGAGTATTTTTCTTTAATAGTCTTCACATATTCATGGATTTTGGTGGAGCAATCAGTTCTCTGTAAAATCATTTTACTGATTTACTTTGTCCTCTAACTCCACGTTAATACTCATTTTATACCATACAGTGTTTTCAGATACTCCCGAGTTAAGTTGCCATCCCGACCTTGTTCCTGTCTGTCTTCTGACTGATGTTTTTCGTATATTTTGTAGTGTCTTTGAATGAGGACATCTGCCATTGGGGGTGATCTCATCTCATTCTCATCTCTGCTATAGTAGATTACTAAGCCGGAGCCAGCAGAAGAGTCTCTTCCTTTGGTGCAGATTAGGATACACTACATGATAGATGGTGAGGATAAAATGGAGAGAGGCACACCACATACCTCTGGATGCCGGATGCTTTGCCCTCGTTTCTCAGCTTCCTCCTTGGTTGTAGATGATGCCTCTATATTCTGTACAGGGGCAACTCTTGTGTTCTGCTGTCTGTCTCTTCATCCCTGAGGCACAGACTTGGTAAAAGCACATTGCAGGCCTGGCTTTAACTCTGCCACCATGGAGCTGGCAGTTGGTGTCAGTTTACTGAGCTCTTAGGATGCTCCTGCACACCGCCGAGTGCCCCTGAGTCCAGCAGCAGCTCTTGTTTCAGTTCTACTTGAAAGGGAAGTAGAACTGGATTAAACCTTAGGGAAGAGACCTGACACACAGCAGAGGAGCTGCACGGGAGCTCGAATGCAGCTGCCTGGCTTTAAAGCCTATATCTTCTTCCACAGCACTCCGTAGAACCTGCCTTCCAGCACCCTACAACTTGTCAGCACCCCACTAACTCCAAGCAGGCAGCTCAAGCCGTTGTCCCCTTGTATAGTCTCTGCCTTTGCTTTTGCTGTTCTGAATGGTAGTTCATTAGAAATTGGACTTTTCCAGGAAGGCCTGCACTGTTGTCCCTGGTCTTTTTGTGGCTCTGAGTCCTCCTTGAGAACCAGCTTTTAGTAGCTAGTTGCCGCATCAGACAGATAACCTTTTTTCTGTGGGCCACCTGCTCTCTGATGTGTGCTACCTTGTAACATGGTTGTCCTCTGTACTGACTGCAGCAAGCTTCTCTGCCAACCTGTTTCTCCCACTAGCATCAGAGGCTGGAGCATGGCCATTCTCCATGACAGCCTGAAGCCAGATGGACTTCCTCAGCTGCCTCTTTTCCTTCCTTGTCCATGTGCCAGCACAGCAGTCTCCCCTGTTGGTAGCTGCTGCTCTCTCTTCAGGGACGTGGTTGGTTATCTAGAACCCAGCTAACTCACCACCTACAGCTGTGTCCTACCCCACAGAGCCCTCCTTTCATACAAACAATTCCTCTTTGTTCTGAATAGATACTGGGTGTCTGACACACAGTAACTCCCGTGGATTTCCCTTCGCCCACTTTGTTTCCCTCCTAGCATCCCAGTGCCTGTAACAGTGCAGGGCACAGTGGCCATTAATCGGTGGTAACTAAATAGCAGGCATTGATTCGTTTTATACTAACTGATCACTATAAATGCTTATTATCTTGTCTGGTTTGCATTTACTTACTTACTTACTTGCTTGCTTATTCTAGAAAAACATAATCTTATAGCTCAGGTGTCTTAGTTTCTTCTCTGCTGCTCTGATAAGCACTGTGACCGAGCAGCTGAAGGAGGAAAGAGTTACTTGGCTTATATGTCTGTGCCACCGTTCATTATGGAAGGAGTCGGGGCATGGACTCATGGTAGGAACCTGGACACAGAAACTAAGGTGAATACCATGGTGTTACTCTGCTCACCGGCTTGTCCTCACTGCTGCTTCAGCCTTTCTTAGACAAGCCAAGACCACCTGCCCAGGGTGGCGCTGTCCACAGTGAGCTGGGACCTTCCCCGTCACTTACAATCGGGAAGATAAATGCTCCAGAGACTTGGGGTTTCCTCTTCGCACATGACCCTGGCTTGTACTAAGCTGGCCAAACAAACAAACAAGCAAACAACCCCTAGCCTCAAACTGGCAGTCCTCCTGCCTCAAGTCTACTGAGTTCCAAGACTATGGAACACAACCTGTATCAGCTTAATCGGTGATGCTGCGCCATGTCGTGAACTTGGGCGCTAGGATTAATAAACTCATACTTCTTTTTTAACCAAAGCTTAAATTAAAAGTCCTTTTTCTTAAGATGGTAATTTTTAATTTTAACAACTGGAAGATAGTGACTGTGGAGGTTGGACCCAACAAATTGCACTTGAATTATGGCTCATATAGTATCCATTTAACTTTGGGTCAACTTTCGTAAGCTTCCTAAGTCTGTTTCCTGTGTGTGAAGTTGTGTACAGTGTGCTTTCTCTAACTACTGTGATGGTCATGCGCTGTAACACATGTGCAGTGGTTAGCATGGTAGACAGACCAGTGATGCACCCCTTAGGGAGAGCAGTTCTCTCCAGACTCCTGTGTTATTTCTCTCCCTGTACTCTAAAGTGATAACAGCAGTGAATACTGTGTTCTGCATTTGTATTTTAATTCATACTTTCAGGTGTGTGTGTGTGTGTGTGTGTGTGTGTGTGTGTGTGTGTGTGTGTGTGTGTGTGTTTATCCATCCATTCAGCCTTTATCAGTGGCGTTCTTTGGATGCTGTCCACCTTGTTTTTGTTTTAAAGACAGATCGCTCACTGATCTGGAGCTTGGCACATAGACTGAAGTCCTCTGTCTTCCTTTCCCTGGCACTGGTCACTGGCATTACACATGTGTACCTCCAATCACAGATTTCACTCTTGGGCATTCTTTTAGCAAAAGACTAAATCAAATAAACTTGCAGAGGAAGTGTGTAGCTTGGGACAGAAGAACGGGAGTGGAAGATATGCTTATTTTTGATGCCAAAGAAAGAGGCAGGAAGTGGACAAATCAGACACTGCTGCAGAGGGCAGAACAGCAGCCATGGCTCACCGTTGTGAGGAAGCAGGGTGCATCCTGTATTTACAGGCTTTTAGAGGTCCCGTGAAGAGGAGCCATTTCCTGCAGGGATGGTCAGTCTTCCTCCAGTGACTCAAGGCCTCTCATTTTGACTGCCTGGAGTGAGCCGGGTGTGACTAAGAGGCCCAGGTCCTGGGTCTGGACACCTGCTGTTGAAGACAGGTAGCCTAGTTCCCATCTAGCCGCAGGTGCCTGAAGAGCACAGCAGTGAATGGCTGAGTTAGGGCATCGTTAGCTCCAGGAGCATGTGGCTCCTTAGAAGACAGGGAAACAGTGCTGTGCCCAGTACCTATCTGTGTGCACAGGGCCTATCCGTGTAGCCTCCAGTGCTCAAAGAGAAAGAGGAAGGAGGCAAGGCAGTGTGTAGATGGGGCTGAGGCTGGTGTCAAGGTCTGCTTTACAGAGTGAAATAGAAATTGCAATGTCCAAGGCAGGAGGCAGTGTGGGAGGATGCAGTGCTGAGACCAGACAGTGTGGTGCAGCTTCTGCTGCCGTAGCTCAAGCCCAGGCTTGAGTTATCCCAGCTGGGTGTTCAGCCCAGCACAGCAGCGAATGTGCCATATTCTACCAGCTCCAGGGCAAGGGTTGGTACCACACTGTGTCGGGGTTGAAAATACAAGGGGGTCAGGTGGGGGTGTTCATGTGAGTGCCTGCTCTAAAGGGAAACTACTCCTTGGGGACCCTTCACTTGCCTGGTTCCTTCTTTCCAAACTGAGACTCCTAACCAAATGCCCAGTCTCTACCTTACCTTTTATAAAACTCTTCAGTATAAAGTCCTAAGTACCTTCTCTGTGTCCTAATACAAATGAGTACTTCTTAATGAAGGAAAAAAGCATTATTCCATTATTGTTAACGGCCCCTCCCTCTACTCAGGCTGCCCCCTGGCAAGCGCTCATTCTTTCCTATTGGAATATCTCCTCTATCTAACAGTGGCTGGTCGCTTACACTTAGTGCTGCTGAGTTGCGAGTTCTCAGCCTGACATTGTAGCCTTCCTTGTGAACGTTCCATGAAGACATACTTTTGAACTCAAAAGAAAACCTCACTTCATACAGTGGCCTTTTGCATACTTTCCAAGGTGTTTTGAGTCTTGGTGCCTACTAGCCATTCTCTCCCTTCTCCTTGTGGGCTTCTACCACAAGAAACCCTGAAGCTGTGAAAGGTTGTGTGGAACTGCACTTGGTGGTGCTTGGGGCCGTGGGCACTTGTGTACCAGGTCATAAACTCCAAGCCACTGGCGATGTAGCTGGAGCCTTCTCCCCTATAGCTTTTGCTGGAAAGAACTTGGAGAGGCCTCCATGGGATACTGGTACTGACCATCACTTCTGCAGCCAGATGAGCACTTGTTTTCAAATGAGAGCTGAGAGGTGCTTGGTGCTGCCCCATCGTAACATATTGGTGACATCCTGTAGGCCTCTCACTCAAGAAGAAATGGCCCAGAGACGTGAACGTGCAAGACAAAGGCATGCAGAAAAGCTTGCAGCAGCACAGGGGCAAGCACCCCAGGGACCCACCCAGGATGGAGGTGCCCTTGAAACAAGTCCCCAGGAAGATGAGCCAAGAGGTATAGCATTTCTAAAAGGTCTTGGTAAAAAGTATTTGACATTTTTGCTTATCTTGGTACATTGTCCTTTGTATTTTAACTTTGTCACAGTTTTTATCAACATTGTTTCTATTCTCAGACGAAATATTCATGTTTACTATTTCTTGTGTACATAGGAACAGTTCCTGGGCTGAAGTGAGCATTCATGGCACTGACTGTCTTTTTGTACCTGGCAGGTGAGGAACCAGATATGACAAGTGTAAGCCGTCAACCTGCACCCCAGGAAGAGAGCAGCCAAGAGGCCTTTATTGCATTTGCTCGTGTGTTCAGTGGTGTAGCTCGAAGAGGAAAGAAAATTTTCGTCTTGGGACCTAAGTACAGTCCTGTTGATTTTTTACAGCGGGTAAGAGTTAGGAGTAAACTGTGTGGGCATTATTTTGAGGATATGCTAACTTTCAGACTGTACTGGTGAGGTGGCAAATGGGTAAAGGACACCCCAATTCCTATGTCACCTATTGCATTGCCTTTGGTAACATTTGTATACATAAATGGCTCCCTTAATAGCATTGGTGAGCCAATAGCAGGTGAACAGCTTTTCTGGCAGTTTTTGCATATCAACAAGGTAGTTGTCACTTATGGCTGGAGGGAAGAAGTAGATGTGCTATTATAGTTAATCTTCACAAGTTTACAGAGCCAAGCTATGTCCCGCGCGCGACTTTTCGCCGGCAAGGAGCACGCGGACATTAGAAATCCTTACTGTGACCACTTTATTAATCTTAGAAGAGGAAAAGCCACGCCGCGCCAACATGGGGCGTTTATAAAACCCTCGTGCAGCGCACCCACACCTGATTGGTTGTTACCCATGATCTCATAAGGCACGCCCTGGAGTGGGCAAAGACCTGGCACGAAGGCACTCTTGCACATGCGCACAGTTAACTACCTGAAAGGGGGGGCCGGCTGGCATGGCGAAGGGTGGTGCCATCTTGTAATGGCGGAGTCTATCCTGACCTACCACGTGGGGCGCAGTGGAAGACAGCGCCATCTAGTGGTGGCGAACGTATTGCGGCCCTCTACAAAGCTACAGTGAGCAAGCAGGTGATAGATAGGTGCAGCCTGCATTGCCTGGAGTCTGTTCAGGCCGGTCTGAGAGCAGATAGACATGGCTGAGCCAGGGCCAAAAAGAGTCCGTAGGCCAGAATTACCTGGGAACACAAGACAGACATTGGAACTAAACATGAGATGAGAAAGACACCAGAAGGCCTGGCAGGACCAGCAAGAAGCAACTCAACAGTGAGTGACATGACCTTCTGGTGCAGAAGCCTCATGGGAGGAGCTTATCTGTGGGTGACCAGGACAGTGCCTTTTAGATGCAGATAGGGGATGGAGAGTTCAGCTGAAGAAAGCTCCCCCTCAGTTACTACTGTTAGACATCTGTTCTCTTTAGTGCTGCATGATGGGTAGGCAGGCCTTGCTAGGCTGTGGGGCAAAGCACAGGACTTGGTGTATGTAGACTTATGGTCTGTGAGAGGCTAAAAGTGTTGTAACCACCATATCTGCTGGAGCTTAGTAAATAGCTTTGTGCTTGTCATTGAGAGTCACATACTCTCAACTGACCCAGTACTCTCTCTCCATCCTCCCCTGCCTGATCCCTCCTATTCTGTCTCCACCTGCCCCTAGTCCACCCACAAACTCTATCTGTTTCCCCTTCCCAGGGAGATTCTGTGTCCCTTTGAGCCCTCCTTGTTACTTAGCCTGGCTGTGTCTGGATTGTAGCATGGTTACTTTACAACTAATGTCCCCTTATAAATAGTACATACAATGTTTGTCCTTCTGGGTCTGGGTTACCTCACTCAGGATGACTTTTTTAAATCTAGTTCCATCCATTTGTCTGAAAATTTCATGTTGTTATTTTTTAACAGCTGGGTAATGATCCTTGGTATAAATGTATTATGTTTTATTTACCCATTCTTTGGTTGAGGGATATCTAGGTTATTTCTGGTTTCTGACTATTTACTACTAATAAAATTGCTGTGAGCATACTTGAACAAGTATCCTTATGGTAGAATAGAGTGTCCTTTGGGTATATTCCTAGGAATGGTATATCTGGTTCTTTTTTTTTTTTTTTTTGGTTCTTTTTTTTTCGGAGCTGGGGACCGAACCCAGGGCCTTGCGCTTCCTAGGCAAGCACTCTACCACTGAGCTAAATCCCCAACCCCGGTATATCTGGTTCTTAAGATAAATTGAGTCCTAATTTTCTGAGAAACAACCATATTGATTTCCAAAATGGCTGTATAAGTTTACAGTCCCACCATCAATGGAGGAGTTTTCCTCTTGTTTCACATTCTCTCTAGCATGAGTTGTAACTTGAATTTTTTTATCTTATTTCTCTGATGGATGTTGAACATTTCTTTACATGCTTACTGGCCGTTTGAGATTCTTCTATTGAGAGTTCTCTGTTTGGATCTGTACCCCGTTTTTAATTGGATTATTTGGGGGTTTTGGTGTCTTAGCGTCTTGAGTTCTTTATATGTATTTTAGATATTAGGCCTCTGTCGGAGGTGGTGAAGATCTTTTCGAATCTGTAGGCTGCCGTTTTGTTCTATTGACAGTGTTCTTTATCTTACAGAAGCTTTTCAATTTGATGAGGTCCTGTTTATTAGAATTGATGATCTTATTAGTACCTATGCTATTGATGTTGTCTTCTGTGCCAAATTCATTCAAGGTTCTCCCCCACTTTCTCATCTCTCAGGCTCAGGGTGTCTGATTTTATGTCGAGGTCTTTGATCCACTTGAACTTGAGTGTTGTGCAGGGTGATAAATGAGAATCTATTTGCATTCTTCTACACGCTAATATCCAGATAGGTTAGCAAAATGTGCTGAAGATGATTTTTTCCCCATTGTATAATTTTAGCTTCATTGCCAAAAATCAGGTGTTCAGGGGCTGCAGAGATGGCTCAGCGGTTAGAGCACTGACTGCTCTTCCAGAAGTTCTGAGTTCAATTCCCAGCAACCACATGGTGGCTCACAACCATCTGTAAAGAGATCCGATGCCCTCTTCTGGTGTGTCTGAAGACAGCTACAGTGTACTTATATATAATAAATGAATAAATCTTAAAAAAAAAAAAAAAAAAAGAAACTCGGTCTTAAAAACCAAACCAAACCAAACCAAAGACGCAAAAAAAAAAAAAAAAAAAAAAAAAAAAAAAATCAGGTGTTCATAGGTGTGTTGATTTACATCTGAGTTTTGATTCCATTTCATTGATCAACCTGTCTATTTTTACAAGCAATTTTTGTCACTGTTGCTCTATAGCACAGATTGAGGTCAGGATGGTGATGCCTCCAGAGGTTCTTTTATGTGCAGGTTTATTTCAGCTATCCGGGGTTTTATGTTTTCATGTGAAGTTGAAAATTGTTCTTTCAAGGTCTGTAAAGAATTGTGTTAGAATTTTGATGGGGATTGCATTGAATCTGTGGATTGCTTTTGGTAAGATGGCCATTTTCACTATATTAATCGTACTGATTCATGAGCATGGGAGATCTTTCCAACTTCTGATATCTTGTATTTCCTTCTCACTTGCTTGATTAGAGTTACATCAAGGTATTTTATATTATCTGTGGCTATTGTGAAGGGTGTTGTTTTCCTAATTTCTTTCTCTGCCCATTTATCATATTGATTTTTTTGTATCCAGCCACTTTGCTGAATGTATTTATCAGCTATAGGAGTTCTCTGGTAGAATTTTTGAAGTTGACAATGTATACTATCATTTCATCTGCGAATAGCAATCCTTTGACTTCTTCCTTTCCAATTCTTATGCCCTTGATCTCCTTTGGTTGTCTTATTAATCTGCCTAGAAGTTCAAGTACTATATTGAATACATATGGAGAGAGTAGACTGCCTTGTCTTGTTCATTATTTTAGTGAAATTGCTCTAAGTTTCTCTCCATTTCATGTTAGCTATATGCTTGCTGTATGTTGCCTTTATTATGTTTAGGTATGTGCCTTGTATCTCTCCAAGACCTTTATCATGAAGGGATGTTGGATTTTGTCAAAGGCTTTTTCAGCATCTGATGAGATGATCATGTGTTAGTTTTCTTTCAGTCTTCAGGTCCTGTAGGGCATTCATGACAATGTCTCTTTAAGAATGAGTACATAGGGGGGCTCATAAATCTACCATTCTTGTGTATATTTTTCTGCATGTGTGCTCTCTCTCCTCATCAGTTCTTAGTATTTAAACATATGTTTGTTCCCTTTCCGACTAACAGTGTGTCATAGCTACTTAGCAGATGCTCAGCTTCGTCATGGCATTTTTAATGTTTTTTTTTCATGAGTTTCAGGGCAGTAGCACAGTTCTTACTGAATGCTTTCAGAACTTTATCAGAAGATCCCAATAATTTTAAATTATATGGTAACAATGAATGTTGAAATAGAAGCATGGTATTGGCGTGAGAACTGCTGTATGGCATAATGCTCAGACATATTAGCAATGGACTTTGGACCAGCAAAATGGGAAGAACTACCTGGACACAGGAGGATTTCTTATCCTTAAAGTGTATTGGTAGGGATTCAGACACATTTTAAATATTTGAGAGATTTTAGTATTTCAGAATTTACTCATCAAATCCAACTCCTTTCTTATCAAAATTCTTTGAAATTAACATTTTAGCTTTGAGCATTTGGGGAAGAGGCAGAGGTCACTGCAGTGTCTTGCTGCTCAGTAAACATTTGAGGGTGCTGTAGTGCCTTGCCTGCTTCCTCACTTAAGGGTGTGTAGAGCCTCACCTGCTTTCTCACTTGGTTTCCACCATTTTTCTCTGTCAGGTTCCACAAGGCTTCTCAGCTCCACTAGAGGACCTCCCTCCTGTGCCCCACATGGCGTGCTGTACTTTGGAGAACCTGTATCTTCTGATGGGAAGGGAGCTGGAAGATTTGGAGGAAGTCCCCCCAGGAAACGTGCTGGGTAGGGTGTTGCTCTCTCCAGCATTGAGGGCTATTCAACATGGCATGGGTTGTTTAGTGACATTTTTAAAGAGAATTACCTGTCTTTTTTCATAGTTATAATTTTTTTTTCTGGAGTCGTTACCTTAGTATAATTGAGTCACCAGTCTGTGAGTCGGTAACTTGGAGATTTAGTTCATACCTGTAGGTGCTGTTTAAGTAAATTGTGACGCGCTAAAGTGACGATTCCCGTTGTTTAGAAGCTAAAAAGAGAATTCTTATTCATACAAAGTCAGTGTAAATAACCAAACACTTCTTGCTCTACAGATTTGATTCTAATTTTTGGAAACTGTTTTGACATGAAGGTCTGTTTAAACTTGTTTCTTTTCCCTTCACCCCACCCCAAATGCTTCTTACTATTGAGAATTGCTTCTCTAATGGTAATTGATAGATATTAATTTTTCTGTAAATTTTGCACTCTTCCCCTTGCTTGATTTCCACCCATTGTGCAGAATCCACGACTCTTTGAGGTGAGGTCTTTATCAGAACTGGGACACGGAATGCTGTGTCCCATTGTGTGCCTGAATCCTGAACCATGGGGGCCTCATCAGCTGTAGAGCTATTCATTCAATAACTGCTTAGATGAGAAATTCTCATTAAGTGAAGAATATTGGTCTAGGGTAGCTACTTGTTTGCCTGATTCTGTGGGCCCTAATCCAAGAAACTTGCCAAAATATTTTGTCATGCTCCTGCTGAGATGTATATTTTTTTTTAATTCATAATTTTTTTGACATTGAACTAGTAGAATTCCTGCCTTCTCCCTATTCCCTGTTCTCCCTATTTTGTTTCTGTCTCTTTGGAAAATGCACTGAACTTTTGATTTAGCTGACGATTAATCTAGTGTTGTGAGTAGCCATAGCCAACTTCATCAGAACTTGAGGAGAATGGGAACACCCTGCCTCTGCTCCCTGGAATTACTATGACTTGGACCTCCTTGAGTCTTAAATGACCCGAGGAGCCCAGCATATGACCAGGGAAAGCAAGCTGCTCTGTGGTATGGACAGCATGGGTGACATTTTTTGATGCAGCCTTGTCTAAGGGTCAGTGTGTTGTCTTCTCTAATAGAAGTGGTAGGAGCATGGCAGGCAGTGGTTTGTGGGTTCCTTCTAGAGACTGTGCAGGTTTGTGGTTAAGTGTTCACAGAAGCATTGAAACCATCTCTTTTTCATCCATCCCAAGGGAGCCATGGCTCTGCCCTCTGCTGTGGGAGGAGCTACTATTGAGGTAGAACACTTCATTTCTTCTTGAGGAAAATAGGCATATATCTCCCTCTTGTAAAACCTGTGGAATGGAGGTGGAGGGCGGGCAGAAGTAACTGAGCATTGTTAGTCATTTATTTACTTACTTATGACTGTGCCAAAGGGACACATTACTAAGGCAAAGTAGGTAAAGTGGGAAATACCAGGAGTACTTCCTGTATCCCTTAGGACTGTATTTAGCTGCTTAGACCTTGGTCTGTAGTCCTTGGTGGCAGGAGCATGTGGTGTGAAGTTATGACAGCCCAAGTGCCTTATGCCTTGGGTGGCGGGGGGATGGGAAGAAACGTAAAGTCACAACAGGATGGATACGGTATAACTCCATGGTCACTGCCATAGGGGCCCATCTCCAACCAGGCCCCACCTTCCAGAATTCTACTTCCCAACAGTGAAAACTGTTCATTGGGTCAGAACCCTCATCATCTGATTGTCTCGAAATTCAGCCCAGGAAATGGTTTATTAAACCTCCAAGGCATTTCTCAAGAAATGCTAGCGCAGTTTATATTTTTATCTGTGTATAAAAGGGCCTCACCAGGGACTTCTGTATGTAATCTTGTTTCTTTAATTCTGTCATATGCCCTGGTAACTCCAAGGAAAGGCAGGATTGAGTATAGGGATATTTGGGCTATGAATGGTTTTCAGAGGTCAGATTTACATGACCAGCCAAGCCATCCCCACCCCTCATCTCCTGTTGCCTACCGATTCCCAAGTCCCCTTTGTTAAAATTATGTTTCTTCACATTAACAAGCAGGATCATTCCCCAAAAGGATTCTGAGTGTAACCCTGAAGGCATTAGAGCCAGGCTAGCCTCTTTGATTTGCCCTCTAAACTGAGACACACAGTAATTGTTTCCAAATCAAACCAAGCTCCCTGCATAACCAGCAAGAACAAAGGCACCAAGATTCTGCCCATAGTTTCCCACAAACTAGTTAGATTGGCATCTGGCCAGGCATGCAACCTTGCAGGGCCTAAAGATTTACAGATGATTTGAACTAACTGCCTTAGTTACTAACCTTACTGACAATTCTGTTTCCTGGAGTAGAAACAGAACAGCCATACTTGTTTTCCAAAATTGTTCTCTATGATTTGTTTATTATGTTTATCATTTAGCCAAAACTTGAAGGACAGAACACCAACTAGCAATATACAAAAGTACATTTTGTTGTACTAACTATAAAATACTAACAAAACTATAAACTACCTACAAAATTGAATTTGACGTTCCTATTGTATTACAGTAGACTGATATTCCAAGTCAATGCAGTTTAAAATATCTTATTTATATCATGAATGGTTTTGTTTTGTTTGTTATAGTTTTTTTCTTCTTTCTGTTTTTTAAGACAAGATTTTTCTGTGTATCTCTGGCTATCCTGGAATTTACTCTGTAGTCCAGGCTAGCCTTATACTCCCAGAGCTCTGCCTGCTTCTGCCCTTTTTGGCCTGGATCATCCGTATCTCCATGGTTGGAAAAGAACAACACTATATCCAGGTTCCTTCAGAGTCTCTAATTTCTCAGATCTGTGGTTCTTAAAGATAAACTTTATTTCAGTAGTTAGGACATTTTCTCCCCCAGCATTCATTACCGGAAGCAGTAAATGTTTCGCCATGGTCTCTTGGGCCTGATGACCCATTTGAATGAGTCCATCAGAACACCATGAGCTGATTTGCAGCCTTACTACGTAGAACGACCCTTCAGACAGATTCCACTGGCTCACTGATTTGACCATACAGCATACATTAGCAGTCGAGTTCCTGAGCCAACGGTGTTTAACAAAAGCAGCCGTTCAAAGCTAACAAGGGTGGAGGAGTGGAGGAGGAGCCTGAGAGCTTTGATCTTAAAGGGTACCTAGCAGAAGGCTAGCTGGTAGCTAAGGACAGTGAAGGGTTGCTAGGGTTCATTGACTAAAACCAGGTGTATCCACACAGCTTTTCATTGTTTATAATTTGAAATGAAAAATTAGGCTAGCTGAATTGGGTAGAGCAATGTGCATGCTCCAGTTACCTTTGCTGCATCGTAAACCATGAAGCCAGTGGCTTAAAATAAAGGTTGCTTGGTTTTGTTTTAAATGTATCTGCAGTTTGTGCGTTTGCTTGCTGTGGATAGTGTGTATGTCCCATGGGTGTCTGCTGAGGGTGCTCAAAGCCTGGGGGTATGTGCTGGAGGCCGATGCTGCCCCTTGACCTTGGTGGGTAAGCAGGCTTTCTAGGTGAGTGGCTTGTTAGACTCTGAATATGAATCATCTCAACAGGCTCACTTGTTAGGTGTTTCCTCCTGTCAGTTGTGCCATTTGAGGAATCAGTAGACACTTGAAGACAGACCAGGTCACCAGGATGTGTCTTTAAAGGCTCTATATTACTCTGCCACCATTACCCCTTTCTCCATAACATGAGGTGAGCAGCCCCCTGTCCCTGCCTCCACTGTCATGTTCTGCTTCAGCATGGGCCTAAAATCAATGCTGCCAGCACTTGCAGCATGCGATCTCTAGCACTATGCTAAAATGCATCATTCCTCTGCTGAAGTTCCCTTGTGAGTATGTCCCAGCATACGGCTCAGGAGCTCTCTCGCCTTTTAGGACACTCATTCCATAGCCTTGAGCTTCATGCCACCACCTCCTTTTGCATTTTATACACATCACAGATTAAAACAGAGATATTCATAGTGATCAGGGAATGCCTGGGAGCTCCTTTGAACTTTGTTCATGTAGAGAAAAAGTCCTACCTTCTAATAAGAAAATGGTGGCCAGCGATGTGGCCGACAGCCATCTGCTTTCCATCAGAAGCCTGTAGCAGTGAGTTCATTCAGTGCACACCAAAACTGTTCTGTTGGAGAGGAAATGAAAACATTGTATAGCATTCTTGAACAGTCAGTATTAGGTAGTCAGACTCTACAGCAAAGGCCTTTTATTGGAACACTTGAACTCAGCTGTAACTCACTTCAAAACTTGTATGTGCTGATAAGTATGGAAAAGATTTTTGTACTCTGGAAATAGTTGATTTCAAGTTTAGAGTCATTTAATTCCAACCTGATGTTTGTGTAGTTGGTATAGATGGGACCAAAGAGAACTGTGTGGAGCACACAATAGTCTTTTGTTCAATTCCCCACTGAAAATACCTCTAAAAATAAATGTTTGCTACAGGCTTGCACTAAAATATGAGGGGAAATTGAATTAGAATTCCAAATCCTTGGCCTTTTCATATACTCCGGTAGATCTCTTCCATATGGCTGAGCCTTTAAAAGTTCAGGCACACATTCTCAAAGGAAACATGATATTCCTCTCTTCACAACATAAGGAAAATAATAAATATTAATTAGCCTTTTTCTGAACAGATTTAGTTCTGCCACGGTTGGTTGCTGGGCCAATAGGGAGGCAGTGGCAGTGATCAGTATGAACTGAATGCGGGGGAGTGGTGTGTGTGTGTGTGTGTGTGTGTGTGTGTGTGTGTGTGTGTGTGTGTGTGTGTCTGCAGTGGGAGAATGGGTTTTCTGCTTATGTGAAGTAACCTAGAAAGAGTCATTGAAGGGTTTTACCACTCCAGCAGGTCTGACTCGGTTTGTTTCAGTGGAAAGCTCAGCAGCATGTGGTTGTAGTCTTAAGTCTTGATGATACTTATATAATACTTCAAATTTATCTCTTGAGAATTTTTTACAATGTATATTATTATCAGTATTTCTGATTGGAGAGAGTTTTAGTGCAATCAACAAAACATTAATAGCTTTAATAGTCTCTTTAGTAGCTTAACCTGAGTTTCATAATTTTCCATTTACAGATGATAATGATTTACACATTTTCCTTTTATATAATGGTTATATCTTATTTCTTTATGCTTTCTATTGCTGATGAAGGCTAACAGGTAACACTGGGTGTAGCTGCTATTCCTGGCTTTAAGTGTGATGTGCCTAGAGTTTCAGCCTCACCTTTGATTCGGTGACTTACTTATCAGGCTAGGAATGACACGGAATAGTAGGACGAATCCCCAGGCTCTGAAGAGTGAGTATTAGACGCTTTCCTGTTGTAACTAGTATCATGAAGTATATTTAATTTTCTTAATTGTATTTAGTTGCCTTTGTAATCTTAGAGAAAAGTCCCAGCCATGGATCACTGCACACTCTTTTATTAGAATGTTAGATTTAACATTAGTGCTTTATCCAGACTTTCATAATATAATGAGGACAGCAGAGCAGTCATCATGAAAATACCAAATAGGAAACTTCTGTCTTCTTCCTGTTCCAGAACTACCCTGTCTGATTGGTGGCCACCGAATACATCTAGGCATTTTTGTTTAAATAGTTTGAAAGCAAATGACAGCAAAACTTCATCAGTTGTACTAGCTGTGTTTCCAGTACTCTGTAGCCATGTTGTAGAAGTGAAGCTGGGTATGTGTGTGACGCAAGCTATCATACGGAGAGAGCCCCTGTTCCTAGTGCATCCTGCGTCTAATCTGCCTGTGGAGGAATGCTGTTGTATTCCTCCATCCCAATTCTACATGTGTCTTCTTACCTGACTTCTTGATTACAAAACTGCCTTTAAATTTGTAATGTTATATATGGTTAATATTTGATATTTAACCATATTTAATATTTTAAAATATTTAATGTTTAAAAAAAACAACTTTTCTAACTAGAGACATAAATAGACTACATGCTTACTTACGTACAAACCCTTGGGCTAGAGAAATTCCAATGCCATAATACATTAAAAACAAATAATATGGCACAAGGTTTACATGGGTAAATTTGAAAATTCTGGTAAGCTAAGCAAAAGTCACCTTTTGCTGTATGTGGATCAGATACTGGTGTTAGCATAGATGTATGAAACAAATGAAAGTTACAGCGCTTTCCCTTCTGGTTATCAGGTTTGTGTGAAGTAATGGCAGCCTACTGTGGGGCTCCTGGGTGCTCTTCCCAGTCTCCCAGTGCTCTCGCCATCATAGATAGTAAGACTGATTACCCAGCCTTAGAGGCCTGCTAATGTTGGTATGATAATGACATTAATGTTAATGTCTACCCAGACTTATTGTGTACTAAGAGCTACTAAATACCTGGTGGTGGTTGTCTTATTTACTACTTGCTGGTGAGAGAGGACTATTTCATAGACATGGAATTGAAGCTTACAAACACGAAGTAACTGACTCCCTGATCTGTAATACAGTGGTGCATAGTGTGAAAGCTGGTGCGTTTAACTGCTGCTTTTCTCTGTGGCTGTGAACCTTTTTGTTTCTATATTAATCATTTTTGACATTGCATTTTTCTACATTCATTTAAAGAAGAAATCTTCATATTAATCTGATTATTTTTATTAAATCCTCCTGTTACATTGTCCTTCCTCTCTCTCTCTCTCTCTCTCTCTCTCTCTCTCTCTCTCTCTCTCTTTCTATCTCTTTATTTTTTTTAGGAGTTGTTTCATTTATTATATTTGAAACTAAAGCATGTATGGCCAGAAACTTAATATGACTTTGGATAAATGCCTTTAATATAGCATGTAGCTTTTTTTTCTTCTTTTTTTGAGATAGGGTTTCACTTTGTAACTGTGTAGACCAGGCTGGCTTTTAGCTCACAGAGATCTGCCTGCCTCTGTCTCTCAAGTGCTGAGACTACAGCAGTAGCCAGCACATGGAATCTTATCATTATGTTATCATTATGTCCCTTCAGCCCTGGAAACCACTGAGCAAGATCTAGGAAGGGGACATCACCATCTCTGTCACCTCAGCTTTGATTGTTGTTTATGTTTGGTAAAGTTCTTATCAGGAGACTAAGTTGTGCCTCTTTGTTCTCATAATCACTGACTGAAGTACTGGATCTTTTGCAAAGTTAGATTGACACTGCTTCCTAATCTAAAAGTTGCCTCTCTAGACTTTATATGAGAACAAAAGAGCATTTAGGTGGACCTCACTCCATCTCCAAAGAGTGTATCTATTCCTTTCTCATTCTTTTTTGTTTTTGGAGAGTATCACTATGTGTAGCCCAGTGTTACCCGAAACTAATGATCCTCCTGCATTGGCCTCTCATTGCTGGGATTACAGGTGTGTACTACAACAAGCAGCTTCCTCTTTTACTCCTTCTTAAATGAAGCCTAAAGAGCAGAGGGCAGATCGTGAGGGAGGATAAAGCAGATAGTGTTTAGAGTTACTGGTTAAAGGAGCAATGCAGGTTACTGTGTCAAAAATAGTTTAGTCAATGGGAGGGGCCATGGGGGAAGACTGTAGAAGGGAAAGATGCAGAAGTCAGTGAAAACGTAAGTGACCTGTGATGTGATGGGAAGTATGTTGATCTCTCTCAACCATGCAGACAGAAGACATGAGTATCTTGTGAGAGAGAGGAAGGGAGGGAGGGAGTGGCATTTTGAATCAGTAAATGGAAGGAGAAATAACAGCGAGCCCTTGCCAGCAGATCCTTACACTATACTTAGACTGAGCTGGATCAACACTAGGCTCCCAGAAGAAGTAGAGACGTGAAACCCCGCAAGCCTCTCATAGACATGGAAGTCGAAGGTTGGCCTGAGCGTAAGTCGGGGCTGGAGTGGGGCTACCACTAGACACCTGGAAGTTTTCCTAGGGGCAAACCTTCAGGGTGGGGTAGGCTCCCATGCATGGCCTCCTGCAAACTCAGCTTGCAGGCTTTCTGCAGTTTCTTGAGCTGCAACTACAATTTTGGCCCATGCGTGCCTTGGATGCAGTAGTTAAAGAAGTGAGTCTTTGTACTCAGAACCTGAACACAATGGTGAGTAGACTTCAAGTCTGTTCCATTCCAAGGACTTCTTAGAGGCACACTTGAGGGGTCAATAATTACAGTTGACATAATTACTGGGGCAACACTGACCAGGCTGTGGAGTCCCCAGCCTGGAATTTAGCTAAATTAACAAGATGCCAACAAGTCAGTGTCGGCTATAAGGAAGCAAGAGCAGGAGAGCAATGGACAGAGCAAATGTCAGTTCAGGAGACAGCTGGTGAGACATTTGAGCTTAGTTCTTAGTATTTATAGCTCGTTTCAAATTGGGGAAATAATTTGACATTTAAATAGCTGGTAAATATTGACGAGATGCCATTGACAGTTCATACCATATACTCTTTAGCTAAAAACAGGTCTTTGTTTCAGCGATTCCAAATGCATGAATTGATGAATTCACTTCGAGTTCAGTTTGACATTGTCCTGGGGATTTTAAAGATAAGTTTCACATGAAGCTGTAAATCTGTAAAGGTTTTTTTTTTGGTGTTGTTTTCAATGTTTTCTGATATAGCGGTATTTCTTTAAGACCCTGGGACTGGCCTATAGAACAGAGACTTCTGAGTAGCCGCAGTAAAGGTGAGTTTTGAGGAGTGACAGTTTTTATGAAAGCTTTTCAAAGCTTAGTCCTTCAGAAAAGACAGAGTGGCTTAGAGGGCTGAACAATAGATGAAGAAGCAGGGCTCAGTAAGTAGAGACTCAGAAATGCACTTAAAGTTATAATGGTGTTCCTTTATAGTCATCAGAAGGGTGTTACAATCGGGTAACACCTCGTGTTGTATTTGTGAAACTATTGCTATGCTTTGAAGGATGCATGACACCCAGATACCACAGTTTTAACTCGAGAGGTTTAGTAGACTCTTAAACAAGGAGCACACACAAGAATGTTAATAATCCTCATGTTCATGAGAGAACAGCAAATTAAATGCTCATCAATGCAAATTATATTGTTGTTATGAAATGGAATGTTACACATGAGTAAAAATGAGTGATATATTATCAATTTTGGACAGTCTCGCAAATGAATCGAAAACAAACAGACTGCAGAATTTTTATGTAAAAGTTAAAAGTATGTAAATACTGCAGATTGCTTAGAAATGGATGTGTCCATAGTTTATGTGGCGGGGGACAGCAAATTCAAGGCAATTAACTTAAGAGAGATGGAACTGCCATGGATCCTGGTAATGGCCCAATTCCTTAGGCAGTGGGCTTATGTGATTTCTTTCAGTTTTCATTTTTACCTTTTATTTAGATAATGTTTGTTTATTACGTGCATGCATGTGGGTGTGTGCACATACACATACACACACATGCACACATACACACACACACACACACACACACACACACACACACACACACGTTCATGGGTGATAGTGTTAGCATGGTTTCTTTACCTTGCTAATTCTGTCTTGTACAACTTGTTTGATAGAACTGAGTGGAGAAATACAAAGTCTGTGATTTAGAAATGGAATGTTCTGGGTTAAAATTCCAGTTTAGCTTCTGTGGCTAGAGTAATTGAGGTGCCAGTTTAATAACTGATCCCTTACTTTGTCAGCTGTGGGATGAGGATCAAGCAAGGCTGCCATGAAGTTCAGTGGGATGTACAACCTCATTTTATTTCAGAAATTTCTAAATATGAGATGTTAATGAAGTCGCATGGTTATTACCATTTATTTTCATAAGAAATATTATTATTGCAAAGTAGGCCTCCATAAATCATACCTATAAAGATCATAAGCAAAGTATTTATCTGTAAATATTAAAAGACTTTTACAGTTCAGAAAGCATGTCACTTAATGTATCTATTTAAAAACTTCAAATTTCTCAAGGACACAAGCATTCTCAGGACAAGGACTCTCTGTTCTAGGGCAGTCAGTTAGAAAGCTGTTCTCCAGCAGTATGAGAGAGGAAGTCAGGTATGCTGGCTGATGCTGCAGTTCTGTGATTCTCCCCATCGGTAGTAGTCAGTTCTGCTTACAAAGACCCCGACCGTCTGGGAGTGTTCTAGAGAAAACTTGGGATTGCAGCAAGAACCCCCTTACTTCAGCTCATGGACAGGGCCCTGGTGTCAGAGTCCGCCCAGGCTTGGACTGGAGCTTAGCTGTAGAAGCGGCCCTAAGGGAGTTTGGGGCCTTGGAAGCAGGGCCTGGCGTGGCATGTTGGAAGGGGCAGAGAACCATAGTTTACACATGGGAGGAAGGAGGAGGCAGACAGTAGTACCCTGTTGTCCCAGAGCAATGGTTCTCAACCTTCCTAGTCTGCCACCCTTTAATATAGTTGCTCATGTCGTGGTAACCCCCAACTATAAAATGATTCTCATTGTTACTTCATAACTGTAATTTTGCTACTGTTATGAATTGTTATAGAAATATCTGTGTTTTTTCAGATGGTCTTAGGCAATCCCTGTGACAGAGTTGTTTACCCCTAAAGGGGTCGTGACCCATAGGTTGACCCCTATGTCCTGGAGTCATCTGTGCGCAGGCACATACAAGGTCAGCAAACTGTACTGTAAGTGGATCACTGAGCTTAGGTGGCAGGAAGCATGAGCAGTCAGAAGCTGCTTAGTGCCCATCTTCTGCTTTTTCAACACTTACAGTGTTCTTAGGCACATAGGGAACATGGAAAGGATGAAGGCTTAGCTCCCTGTTATAAAGAAACTAGAAATGGGCCATGAGATGGCTTGCTGCACAATATGAGGACCAGAGTGAGACCCCCAGAAGCTTCATACAAGCCGGGTGGGCAGTGCAGTCCACCTGTAGTCCCTGCCCTTCGGAGACCCAGATGGGATCCCCAAAGCAAGCTGGACAGCTTCATTAGATTGCTTCAGTAAATAAAAGAGCAATTTATTATTTCCACACATCCATATATATATACACACATGTGTACCCACACACATGGGAACACATCCATGCACAACACACACAAACATGAAAATAAGTACTAGATGGTGGGCAAGAGCAAAGTCCTCTCTTGATCTGAGGATTTCTTGTTAGAGAATATTAAGGCAGTTATATAGCTTTGTTTTGCTTTTTTCTTTTCTGTTATTGAGACTAGGCACATAGTGTAGCCAAAGCTGACTTCAAACGTGTTTGTAGCTGAAGGTAGCTTTGAACTCGTTTTTCTACCTCCACCTTTCAGGTGCTGAGATTGCATCCACCGTCATGCCTGGCCAATTGCGTCGTTTTAGTAAAATGAGATTATCTAATCCCAGAGCCATGGTGAGGTTATTGGGAATTCTCCAGTCGAACCCTGAAACTAATGTGTCTTCCTACCCTGGTGTCTGGACTGAAAGAGGAAAGTTGTTGAGCTGGGAAATTCTGAATCTCTTCTGCTCTTTCCTCTTTTTCAGTGTTAACAGAAGGGTGTGGTCTTGGGCTTTGGCAGCCTGGGTTGTCCTAGAAGCCTTTGGCACACCCTTTTGAGTTCCCCAAGCAGGGGACTACAAGGTTAGGCAGGGCTCAGCGGTCCCAGTCGAGTGCTAGTTGGCCCATGGTGATTATTGTGTACGGTGTCCTCAAAGGCTGTAAGGGTCACTGTGTTTTCTTGAAGTTCCCTAGCTCTCTACCATGCATTGGACAGTTGTAGTCCTTCTTGCATTGCCCTTCTGACATTTTATGCTGTATAACACATGCTGATCTCCACTCTTCTAGAATGTGGGCAAGATAACATATAAATTTGGTCAGATTGACGGCTTTCCAGATATACACTATATCTGAGTCATCTTTCTGCTCCTTTCCCCACTGTTTCAATACCACTTTGGTTATTAGTAAATTTTCAAAATTGCTTCTATTGGACCCTTTGCTCATTCTCCGGTACCTCAACAGAAAGAAACAAACAAACAAAAACCCACTATACTGGTGCTGCTGCTGGGTTATATTTTCTACTCTGGTGTGTTTTGACAGTTGATTTAATTTTGATCATTTTTATTTGTCTCAGATTTTTGTTGCTATGTAAAAAACAACTTGAGGAAGGAAAGGGATATTTAGCCCACATATCCTGACCAATCAGTGCATCCACTAGGGATGCCAAGGCAGAAACTTAAGCAGGGAAGGAACCTGGAGGCAAGAGCTGAAGCAGAGGCCATGGAGCGATGCTGCTTAGTGCCTTGCTCCCATGGCTTGCTCAGCCTGCTTTCTTTCAATACCTGAGACCACCAACCCAGGGTTGGCACTGCCTAGAGTGAACTGGGCCCTCCTACATCAATCTTCAATCAAGAAAACACCCGGTAGACATGCCTGAAGGCCAGTCTGATGGGGCACTTTCTCAATAAAGCTCTCCTCTTCCCAGGTAACTCTAGCTTCTGTCAGACTGACCAGAAACTAACCAGAATATCAGTAATTCATTTTAATTTAAGATTTACTTTAAGCTTTATTGTATATGTGTGTGGGTGCCCTTAAAGGCCAGAAGAGGATGTTAGATCCCCTAGAACTAAACAGGCAGTTGTGAACTGCCATGCTGAGAGCTGGGTGCCAAGCTCTGAAGAGCAAGAAGTGCTATTACCATCTGGCCATCTCGAATCTGGTTTACCTCAGCTGCTTGTTGTTTTTAGTCTATGCTCTTACATTCATTCTTGCATATGAGTGAGTGTGAAATACTTTTTGTTAGTTCATGTCTGTCTATGTTAAGGCATTTTGTTTTGTATGCAGAACAGAGTCAAGATCACGTTCTTCTTTGAAGCTCAGTAGTATATAAGAATCTAGAGAGGTTAAGTCTCTAGAAGTGTTATTAGCATAATGGATAATCCTTAGACTTTTATATTATATGTAGATGTGTATATATACATTTATATACACACTAGATAATAATTCTTATGAGTGAAGTTATCATTTAATTTGATAAGATTTAGAGTCTTTACAATATTGAAGCATTTTTAGTGAACACAGGCGAGCAGCTTAAGCCCTGCCTCTGTTGTTCTTGCCTCCTAACTTCATTATTATCAGGTCAGTAATTTTAAACAGGCAGCATGGCCCTGGTATTAATCTCAGGGAAGAAGCTCTTCCCATTTTCGTGCAAGGCCTTTCTCGTAGCTTCTAGGCCAGCTGTCTCAACTTGAGCCATCCAGTAGCAGCCTACTTCCAAGGGGCTTCCCTGAGATATGATTTCTTCCCTGCCCTACTGCTGGTTATTTGTGAAGCACAAGCCCTCTTATTTTTAACTTCTAGAGAGACTACCTGCTGTGTTAGTGGCATGAATTAATTCTTAAGCACCTGGGTGGCCTTTAATGTAGTTCCATTTTTCAGACTCTGGCATTTGCATGAGACCTTTTCCTATATTGACACAGTCTTTCCCTAATCCCTACCTTTCTATAGACTTGAGATTTGACTTGGAGAGCCTTGGAGGAAGGTAGGATATAAACCATCTTTCGTGTGAGGGGGATGTATGCACACATGTGGTGATCCAGTGCACATATGCACAGACCAGAGGCTATTGGTGTCCTGTTCTTTCATTATGCTTGACGCCGAGTCTCTTACTGAACCTGGGGTTGGACTGGTAGCCAGCAAGCCCCAGCAGTTCGTCTGTCTCCACGCACATAGTGCTGGTTACAGCTGTGCCACCACGACCAGCTTTTATGGATTCTTAGGTTTGTGTATACCTGCTGACTCGCCTCAATCTTAGACCATTCTTGGCGTTTAATCACTTAAAAAATTTTTTTAAATCCTCTTTTTCAGTTAAATTCTGAAAACACAAACTTTTGTGACTTACTTTTCTAACCTAGTCGTCTGCTCATATACATTCATTTTATGCTCACTTATACTGTCTGAGTCTTTACTGAGTAGATTTTTCACTCTACTTGTAGGTCTTTCTTATTTCTGATCCCGCCTCAGCAGCCAATAGGATAACTGGATGCTGATGAGAGAAACACTGCTGCATATCCCAGCCGGGGGGCCTTTAGCAAGCTAACCTTGGTAGTGGTGGTGGCGCGAGTGTGTGTGTGTGTGTGTGTGTGTGTGTGTGTGTGTGTGTGTGTGTGTGTGTGTGTGTGTGTGGGCGTGTCCAGATTCAGGACATCTATACTCAGTGCTCTCTGCTTGTCTTAGTTGGGGTCCTCTGGAAGCCTCCCACCTTCTCCTGCACTCCTAGCTTGGGCTGTCCTATTATTTGGTTGCTCTGTTGGTTTTAGAACCTTCTGTACCCTCTGCTGTATGTGTGGACAGTCTCAGGTCAGTTTCACACAACCAGAGACATTTGACAGACAGTAATCACTGTATCTGGAGCTTTAAGATGGCAGTCCTTATCCTGAATAGGTACATAAAAACTAGTCGTTTGTGGCTCTGCCTCCAGAGAGGTCCAAAACAGCTTCCCAGACTTCAGCAAATCAGAATTCCTGATGCTTTTCCAAAACCCCCAGCAATGGTCTCATTACAGTGGTATCCTGACTGGGACAAAAAATAAGTAAATAAAATCAAAAGTCTGTGCTCCCAGACCTGGCCAGTAGGTGCAGACCTGGCCAGTAGGTGCAGCTGCACCAAGATGAGCACAAGGGGGCAGCCTTCTCCAAATTTTCATCAAACCAGAAAAGAACAAAGAACTTGGTTGGTGGGAGTATATGCTATGCAGGTACTCACCAGAGGAAATGTGGTCCCTGTTTGCAAATGTGCTGCTCTATTATGAAGGGCGTTAAGTGCTGATGGAGTCAGGCTTTGCCAGACACTCCAAAATCCCTCAGTGTCATTTCTATAAACAGTTCCCTCACCTAACCCACAGCAGTACATGGAAAACAAGCATTTTATTACTAGAGGCATAGATGACAGTCAAAGAATAAAATTTTAAAAGGAGAAAAAAATGACTGGCATGTAGAATAGCTGAGACTAGTGTAGCTTGCTATCTGAATCTGAAGTGTGATTTAAAAGCAGCCACTTAAATCTCTTTGGTGCCATTCCTCCGCCCCATTCTTGAAGGAGTGGTTTTAGTGGTCTATTCTCTTTCCCTTTGGTTTCCTCTTCATTGCAGGAAATGAATTATGACTCCCTCGGTTGTTTCTGGTAGGAAAAAGCTTTGTAAAAATGCATGCTGCCTAGGGGGTAGAATGTAACACATTGCTAATACCCAGTCTCCTGTGCCATGGGGAGCGCAGTGGCACTGGTTTGTTTTCTGCTTTCCAGACGACTGTCTGTTGATGTGCAGGAGGCCAGCACATGTATTATGATTATGATTGCACTGGTGACCACATTTCAGAGGACCTGGGTCTGTGGATGCAAGTGCAGGGATGAAGTCAAAGCTGTTCTCCTCCACTGCTTTTTCTAAAGCCACTTCACTGTTTGACTCGCAATGTCTGGAAGAAATCAGATATGCCTTGAAAATCAAAGGTAAATTCCCTACTCCTAGGGCCAGGCTAGGGTGGAGACAGGAATAGCCTTTAGGTCTGCACAGCAGCAACAGTTAGTTGGTTTATTGCATGACTGTTTTTCACAACTCCTTGAATTTTTCAAAAATAACTACTAACTTTCCCTTTCTAGTGATTTATATAGTCTCGTATTTACATGTCTTTTGTTAACTGATGTTAGAATTGTTAGAATTGTACTCGGCCCTACCTCCAACCACATCTATCCAGCATTTATTTAGCATTTTGTGTTGGGAATTCGGTGAGCAACTTTTGTCTCCTTTTGTTAAGCTTCACAATAAACTTCAGGGATGCCGCATTTATTATTCGTAAAGGAAAAGATGGGCAAAAAGTTTTGCTTTCCCAGCACATGACACTATTTTGTCCGTCCTTTTAGCTACCTACAAGAAAGCAGTGCTGAAGTTCATGTGGGCAGTGAGGCCACACAGACATGTGTTTGTCTGTGCTGCTTGCTTGTGGGTTTTATATACACTGAACACACGCACGTATGCAGGCACAAATACGCATACACAATTTGACGAGGCACGAGAAGTCCCAACACTGTTACCCAGCCTCAAGCATCTTTGTTTGCAAGCAGTGTAACTTGGACTTCCTCGGTTCTTTCAAAATTACTCTTTAGAGAAACTCTTTTCTAGCTTTGAGTTTGGTATTTTAAAGCCACATTTGTATATAATTTTGGTACATCTCCAGGTTTGTTTTTGGATAGCAGACTGGAAATACAACCTTTACACTAAACAGGAGTATAACTGGCATGAAGTATATTAGCTTCACTTTGTAATCTAAAAGTGTCTTTTAATGCAAACAAGCAGCCAAGCAAGGTGGCTCACACCTGTCCCAGCGCACAGGAGGCTCAGGCGTGAGGAGTACCACATGTTTGAGGCCAGCCTGGTCTGTGTAGTGAGCTATAAGCCAACACCATGGGATCTTATGGCACAAAAACAATCAAAAGATAGAAGGTGACTGAAGCAAATTCAGAAGTGCTGTGAAGCTGCAGATGTGAAATTCTAAATTGTGTAGAAATTATTCTAAGACCACAGAATCATTGCCAAATAAAAATTTTGACATGTAGAGCAGATCTGTATAGCTCTGTTCTTTATATGTATATAAAGATTTTGACATGTAGAGCAGATCTGTGTAGCTCTGTTCTTTATATGTATGTAAAGATTCTGTGTGGCGTGGACTCCATTTTCTTTAGTGTACTCTGTTGGTTTTTAGATTCTGAAATCAGGGTGTGAGAATGTTGCAGAGGAAGCGGAGCATTTGAACCCACTCAGTCCTTGATTTAAGAAGATTAAAAAAAAGGCCTCATGATGGTATCTTGCTTAGAGTGCGGGTTCAAGCCTGATGATGTCCTGGAAAGGTTATTAATAGTGTCCTTTTCACTCTTAAAACTCCTACTTTGGATGATGAATTCAGTGTGGTCACACTTATTAGGACTGATATATTTTGGACTTGATTTTTAAAAAGGCAACTTTGTTTTTCATTTGCTTATTGTGTATTCTACTGCACATCTGTGGGTATCAGAGGACAGCTTACTGGAGTCAGATCACCTCCCTCACTGTGGGGGCCCCTGGGGCAGGTCATCAGCCCTAGCAACATATACCCCTACCCACTGAGCTATCTTACTCTTACTTAGTTTTGATGACTCGAGCCCATTTTGTCTTAACTTTTAGAAGGCATTTCCTATTTTATTTCTGTTCATAGCTGTGTTTTATGTATTTCAAATCATCTTTTAAATATAAGCCAATTTTAAAATGTCCTTCATGTTTCAATTTAAAATGTCAACTTCATATATTCTTAGAGACTGACACTTAATTCTTTTTGTCTCTATTTTAAAAGTTCCTGATCAAGAACTTATGGAGTGGGTCTTACGAAGTATTTTGGCTTGTAAATATTGTAATTTATTCTCCTCTATGAGCAGTGTAGGAACCTCCCGAAGAAGGGACCTGGACTAATCTCAGGCTGAGGATGCCGTGTGCCCAGTGCTTCTGACTGAGCCTACATAGAGAAAAGGATCCATCCAGCCTGCTTGCTTCCCTAGCATCCTCACCTGAGCATGCGGGACCCTCAGTTGAAGGTCTACCCTAAGGCCATACAGCTTCTAGGTGGAAGGCAGAGGAAGACTGAGGAAACTCTGGTTCGGCTATGTGGCCACCAGCTGTGATGGTGCAGCAGTGCGTCCCAGACTAGAAAGAGAAGACCTTGAGTTGTGTGGAAGAGAACAAGCTAGACAGAGTCTGAGAGATGTGCAAAGAGTTGCTGAAGTTGGAGGCGTTATGAGCAGGTAGCTGACTGAGGAGTGTGTGCTTCTCAACAAGTGTGTTCTCCTTATTTGAAGCAGAATAATTACAGACAGGCAGGTGTATCGGGTAACCATCAGTCAGGTATGTGCCTAAGGAGGGAAGAATGACCTTTTGTAGAATATGAGTTACAGAATCTGGCCTGTACTCTGATAGGCCATTTGCAGTCCCTGATAAAAAGAAATCTTTTTACTTGGCCAGAATTTACTCCAGCCAAGTGCCTCCAGGTTAGGGGAAATAAGGACAAGTTAACTGTTGCTAAGTATAATAAAGCTTTGGGCTCTCAGCAATAAACACCTTTGAAAATGAGAAAATGCCATTTTGTTTGACTGTGTTCAAAGTTTGGAATTGCAGTTGAGGTATACAAGGCACCAGGTCCAGATATTGTGTAAATTTTAAACCTCTAGGACACTGTTCAGCACTACCTATCATCTGACGTCACCTCATAGGTAGAGTCTAGTGTACTTTATTATTGGGTCCACTATGCTTCTTTTTTAGGAGAATGCAACAATTTGGGGGTCAAGTGTAATCTAAACAACACAATCCCCAGGTGCCTTCTCTTTTGCTTCCCATGAAAAATATGTAATTCGAGGGTCTGGTTTTTAAATTAATATCAATTCTTTGTTGACAGGTTTAGCTAGTATACTTTTATTTTATTTCACTGACAAAATAAACAATACATGCTTATCACACAAATCCCAACAGTGAAAATACTAAAATAGGTCCGGGGTGATGTCTCCATGGTCAAGTGCTTGCCATGGAAATTTGAGGGCTTGAGTTCAGGCTGAGAGCCCGTGTGAAGCTAGGTGCAGTTGCATGTTTCTGTAAATCCAGGGCCACCTAGTGAGATGAGACCTGGAAACAAGAGGATCTGAGGAAGCTTGCAGGCACCCTAGCCTAGCACACCGTACACAGTGGCAAACATGAGGCCTCTTAAGCAAGATGGACTCCAACATTAGTCTCTGACTACGCACTGTGATGTGCACGTGCCCACACGCAGACACACAATTTTTTTTAAAAATTAGAATCATTAAGTAAAATGAGGTTTCCTCATCTCTGTGGCTACTTCTCTGGCATAGAGTGAGTAGCAGGCCAGCACATACTCTCCCCTTGCCCTTGTTTTATGAAAGTGGTGTTAGATGCGTTATCAGTTTGGCTCCGGTCAATAGCTATGCATTGAGCTCTTGCTCACCCAGAGTCAAGAGGCACTAAGCACTGAGTGTGTAATCTCTGCCCTCGGGCAATTTATCACATTCTGCTCTGACACATATTCAAATTCATTACTGTCGTTAATCCCCTTACCAGCATGCCAGGGCTTTCCAGTTCATCACATCGCAAAGCCCAAATAAGGCACTGTTTGTTCAGGCACTGAGATTGATCACCACCAATTGATAGCTAGGAACCTAAGTTTGTCATTTCTCGAAAAGGTTTGTCTGCCTTGAATTATGTCCATGGGCTTCATAAATCTTTAAACACGCAGCTTCTCTTGCTGCATTTGTCACTTTTAGATGCAGTACACCTAAAGTTCTTAACAGTTGTGAAGGACTGCGGCTGTAGCTCCATAGCCCTTAGACCATCTCTATTAGGTTGGGGGGTGGGGAGAACACTAGTTCTCATTAGTTGATTTTTTTTTTTTTTTGTAAAATCAATACTTCTCTTCCATATTCTTGCCTGCATCTGATCAATGAGAATAAACTTTAAATCGCATCCAGTTAGCACATTAACAGTTCTTTTGGTTTATGTCCCCTTTTGTTATTGTGACTATTTTATCAATTAATTAGTTACAGGCAAGAGATTTTCAAGTCAGCCACAAATACAAAGCTTCTCTTTGTTAGAAAGACCACACACAACTCTTGAAAAGTTACATTCAGATTTGATCACATAATTTCCAGCCAGCCCCTAAGAAAGTGAGCACAGTGGCCTTGGCAGCACATGACCAAACCTCAGTGTATCTGCAGGCGTGTGGACGGAGCATGGCTTGATTGAAGTTGGCTGGCCTGAAATGATCCCGTAGGATGCTGAACTGGGTCTGGACTAAAGTCTGCCTGCTTTCTGTTTTCTTCCAAGCATTAGGGAACATTGAAATGAGTGAGCTTGGGAGATTTCATGTCCAAATCCATGTTTTAATACCCCCACCTTATGTTTTCGTAGGGCTGTATGCTTTTCAAAATGCTTTTATCTACAGTATTTGATCTGTCCAGTCTGCTCTTAGCTTCTATATTTCAAAGGCCAGTAATGGTTAGGTTGGAAGTGATACCTATTAGGATAGTGACTTTGAAATCATTTCCAGGTGTTTTCGACAGGCTGCATCTGAATGTGAAACTTCAATCTTGGTTTCCTATAAAGAAAACCTGCTGCTTGGATCATCCTAGGAACGAGCAGCCCTCCAGAGCTTGTGGTTTTGTTATCGTCCGCCCCTTTCCTCTTCTATTTTTAGTGGATGGCTGTCACTTACTGCAGTGTGAGTGGATCTGTAGTATGTGGAGGAAAACCCGAGTACACAGCTGAGGAGGGAGAAGGAGCAAAGAAGAGCTCAGTTTTCTTTAACTGAAGCAGACAAACTGGGGTAGAAAAGCAGTGACTCAGTGAAAATAACACTCAGGTTGCACGCGTTCAAGCTGAACGTTGGGATTTTACAGCGACCACGTGGGATTTAGAGTTAGCTTAGTTTTTGTTGCTGGGCCTAAACCTAGAGCTTTATACATGGTAAACGCATGCTCTGCTGCCGAGTTACACCCAAGCCTTATCCAGTTTTAAATGGACATAGAAATATACATAAATCTATATACATACGTGCGATATACTATACTGTGTATGCATGTGAGACTAATCTCTGCATCCATGGAAAATAGATACACCTATTGGTATTGTTGCTCATGTTACTGAAGATGTGAAGGAAAACATTATTTGGAACAAGAGTAACTCTCTTCTGATTCTGTTTGCCAACTCTGTCTTACTTATACCATACAGTGGTACAAGGTCATCTGATAACTGGCAAAGAATCTATAAGAAATGTAAAACCTTCCCTCCTTTTTTGGTGGAATATAAAAACTTGCACAGTTGTATAGTACAAGACACAAACTTCCTCACCACTCACAAAACTAGCACAGTTCACAGGAGAACAGCTTCATCAACCACAGTGGTGGGAACCAGACTTGTGTGAAGTGAGAGAGAGCTTGGGAAGAGATTATTCAGTCAGTGTAGGGGGATCACAGTGGATAGATGAGGAGCAAGAAGAGAGCCAGCTACTGGGCTGCGACCACTGTGACGACTGTGTGCGAGCAACCTTCATAAGATGTGTGAAGTAAGACACTTGCACCACGCTCTGAGGCCCGCAACCATTGCCGCCCACAGAGAGCTTCAAGGGACAGGACTGTTCCTATTTAGAGTTCAAGGACTTTAAATAGTAAAGTTCAAGAAATTTACCTTCAGGCTGAGCTTTCAGAGAAAGGAGATTCGAACCCACCTTCCGAGCTGCTACCTAGCTGAGAGATTATGATCCCAACCTCCTTGAGGCACTTCTCTCATAAGATGTGACCCACAGGATTGTAATGGAGCTCACACATTGCTCATCCTACAGATATGATAACCATCCCGAACCGCGCATAACACAGCTCTCACCTTTGTGGTGATGCGAGTGTGAGGCCCAGCGTGCTCCAAAGCTGTTCTCATATCACACAAGTACTTGAAGACAGGTGACGGTGGCCCCAGTTTACCCACGCCCTCTACCTTCAATCATCATTTTACCATTTTAGCATGTGCACCTCCTCAGAAGTGAGCTGTGGAATGAGGTGCAGTGTTGTGACCGTGGGGCTTCAGGCCTGTGTCCTCTCAGCCCTGTCAAAAGGTGAGGTCTCTAGCTCTGTGTAAGTTCCCTCCATGGTGGTGATAGAAGCCCCATGAGGTACACTTTTCGGTACACGTTACCAGGAAATGATGTGACTGCCAGCATCAGGAGACCACCAAAGAGAGCTCGCCGCCTCCATGAGACAGGAGGCAAGGACTATAAAGACCGGAGATCAGAGATGGACGCCAAAATAGGAGCAATACCAAGCCACAGACTGCAGCCTTCAAACAGCTTGAGCCACAAGCCCAGCTCCGGGAAAATCTGATTGTCCCTGTAGGACAAAATGGTGGGGGGAGGGTTGTCAGTTCTCAAGAGCCAGTTGTTAAGTTTCACAAATTTTGCCAACCAGTTGTTAAACTTGACTATTTTTAAAGACTAAATTATGCACATTTATTTAATTTTTCCCCTGAAACACAGTCTGTCTCAGACCCAGGCTGGCCTAAACTTACAGCAGTATAACTTCCTCAGCCTCTGAGTGCTGTGGTTATTGTAAAATTATATTAAATTCATAAATTGTATTAAAAACAAAGGCATTAAATGCCTAACTAGATCAGACATAGGTAGCTGCTTCTGACTGTAGCAAAACTCCATGACACCAGAGCATGCAGTCTGGAAGCAATTTGCTTGGTGAGAGGGGTTTCAGCCCTGGGAGTGTCTGCTCTGCCCTCCTTGTGCAGTGAAAGCACACACCTGTGCTTGCACTTGAGGAGATGGCAGAGGTGGGCTTTCCTAGAGGCAAGTACTTCAGGCTAAAACATGTTGGTGTTGTTTCAGTGACCTTTCTCCTGTTGCCTTTGACCTCTGACCCTTTTTTAGCTGTTAGTTAAAAGTAGGAAGGAGAGTGGTTGGAGGAATTTTAAAATGGCAGAAAGTAGGAATTGTGCATATCAAAGCTTCCTTATACAGATGTGCTCCAGAACTGTGCGGGGAGCCTGTGCATTGCTACTGAGGAAGCCAGAAACTGCTTCCCTTGGAAGTGAAAGTACAGCTACCCTCTCAAAAAGAAAAACAGCAAAGGCTGACGCCCAACTACCAAGTACACCAGGGCGAACACACAGCAGATGTGTTGAGGTGATTGTTTTTCTTGAGGATAGCATCTCACCGTGTGGCTCTGACTGAGCTGAAACTCACTGTGTAGACCAGGCTGCCCTCAAACGCAGATCTGCCTGCCTCTGCCTACCAAGTGCTGAGGTTGAAGGTGCACCCTCATACCCAACGTGGCCTGTATTTTACTGTTCTCAGTTACTGAGAAAAGCCTTTTGCTATATTTTGAAAGTGTTGAGGTTTTGTTAAGTATTTTGAATCACTTTTTCAATTTTTTACTCATCTTCTTGTATATTGATTGTAACTTTTCCCAGAGAGGTAAAAAGAAAAAATTAATGGCTAAATATAGAGATAGAGCTGTAGGATGGAGCCTTTTCGGATTCAGAGTTCTAGATATGGTCTACAGCATAGGGAAGGAGAGAGTGAGAGGAAACAGAGAAGGGGGAAGGGAGGAGGGAGGATTTATGGATAAAATTAATTTTCCCACTTTTTTCTTTTATTCTTTTAACAATTTTAAGCTTTATAATTTTTGTAATCTTGGTCTCTCTTCTCTAAAAAAGAGAACCATAACTCTTGTTTTGAACAGCTGCAGGTGTATGGTTGCTACTCAACCTGCCTGTGTGTTTAGCTTCATTTATGGTATGGAATCTAGATCCATACATATGTGGGGCACAGCTTGTGGCATTGCTGTGAACTGTGTCCTCTGGGAAAGAAAGCACTTGCTGTGAGTTCACTCACACAGCAGGGTCATCAGGACAGAGTCCGCCACAGTGGACATTACAGACAGACTTCATTTGCTTGTGCTAACCAGTCTGGGAAAAGAAACTCTCCTTATTTATTAGTTATACAATAAAATTGTTATTCGTTCCATTCTCTAAGCTCTTTTCTCTGAATGGTGAGCTAAGAAACTGGCTGACTGGCTCCTTCATGGTGTCACGTGATTTCACTCTAGATGTCTAATACCATTCAGCCTGTAACCACCTGACCGCATGAGCATGCCGTTCCTCCTCTTTCTACGTTTCTTTAGCTTCCACTGGGGTTTCAGATGTGAGGTGGAAGGCCAAGAATGGCCTAAGGGCAGTGTGCTAGAGCAGTTGAGCCTGCTAGAGGTCTGCAGTCTGTGTGTGTTGGCTGGGCCAATCTCTCCTCCTTTTGGGATGTGGTTGTGGTCTGCCTCTGTGGTTTGCCCTACAATGGGCAGCTGGATCACGATTGACAGTGACATGTGGTTTAGGGAAATAGGAAGAACTGGAACCTTCTGAAGAACACTGGTCATGAGGGTTAATCCTCAGTTCTAGGAAAGCAAGTTTTAAGGCCATTCCTCCTGCTCCTGCTGGGCTTTGCTACCCCCAAGCCCCACCCATGGGTACAGTGATGGCCCTGAAGCAGATTGGCACTTTTAAGTCACTGAGGGTAAGCATGTGCAGCAGTCTGGTTTGGTCAGTCCTCACTATGCTTCTGTGGCTTCCTGTGGGTACCTGAGTACTGTTTGCTGATCCTCTGTGTCTTACTGCAAAGCAGTCTTTCTGAGATAAGAAAGATACTTGGGGCTTTTATAATCTCCAAAAGTGATAAAAAATACTTCAATAAAAAATAATTATGAACCACTGACTTATAATGTTGTGTAGCCGAGTAGATACCCCCTTTCTACACTGTTGTGTAGAATGCTTTCTGTCTTTTCCCACCTCTGAAGAGTACCAGAGGCCCATAGACGGTAACCGGCTGTCGTGGGGACAGAGGCATGACCGGCCCTGTCAGCGAGCCCTTCAATAATGTTTTGTGTTGCTCAGGTGTTTTGCTCTAGGGCTTGCTAGATAACCTGGCAGGGTTCTGCCGGGCAGACTTCCCAGCACTTTGCACTTTTTAGGGAAACCTATGCTCGGTTTTGTTTCAGTGTTGGCTGCCATAACTCCCCAAGAAATGTAACAGCTGCCAGCTGACCCTGTTCACAAACTGAGAACACAGAGCCTATTGTAAACCCAGAAATGATTCTCTAAGGGCTCGGCATTCAGCTCTGCAGAGCCACAGAGCCTTGGGACCTCCCCTACACACCCTAGAGCCTTTGCTATTATTATCTTTTCTCAGCTCCCTCCATCAGATTTAGGGAGGGTATCACCAAACCTGTACTCAGCTCGCCTCTGCTACTGTGTGGAGCAGGGACAAAGAGGCTGGCAGCTCTGAGTAACGAAAGCTGCCCGAAGTGGTGTCATGACACTGCCTGCTAAGATGACAAGCATTTCCTCAAAAATAAGACGAACTTTCCAAAAAGGCGAGTGAAAGCTGCCTGCTTAAAAAATAAAAAAAAAAAAAATTACTGCCAAGTGTATTCTTATCCCTTGTAGAAAGTTTTCCTTCTCCCCACATTTGAGATTCTTACTTTCTGGTACTCAGTGTGTATCTAAGGGAGTCCTGTCATAAAATTCTCGGGACAAGGCCTTGGTTGGTTTTGTTGTCTCTCTTCCCAGGTAACCTTAGAAGTAAGTGGCTGTCACTTCCCGCCAGCTGGTCCTTCTACCAGTGCCCCTTGTTTTCTTTGTACCAGGTACCTGCTAAAAATGCCAAGATTCAAAGCCCTCAGCCTTTGGCATCGAGCTGGCTGTGGTTTTCTTCCTTGCAGTTACCCGTCTGCTGTTGCTTTCGCTGGCCAGCTGCTCTGGTGATTAACCCTGACGTCATACCACATTTGCTTCCCTGTCCGTCATACCTATGAAATACGATTTACAAACTGCTTGCCGTCCCTTTCTGCCAACTTGTCCTTTCCAATAGCGTAATGACTCAGATTGGGGTGAGCGCTATGGGGACCTCACATTGCTTCAAGAAAGAAAACCTAGGGCTGCCTGAGCAGCTGCCTCACTGTGAGCTCACAGCTGACCTGCTGCCAACCACAAACTGAAGAGCCATTCACACAAACGACTACCTAGAGATGTATGTGGTGCAGCTGACTCTTTTTAACCTAAACATCTTCCGTTCAGTTTGCACACGAGGCGGGGAGAGAGTTGGACTTGGGGTGGGGCATAAAAACTGAAGTGTTGTGGAAGTCTAGCTGGATCTAGAGGTGCTGGTGGTGCCTCGAGAAGTGGGAGTGGGGTATCAGATGGAAGCGAGAAGGACCGGTAGAGACATCGGCGGGTCGCTTATCAGCAGACGGTGGCAGAAGAGCTGCGTGACACCTCAGGAGTTTGCGTGGGTCTGTGGATTACAGTCCCTGCCCTTAGTCAAGGCTGTGAGCTGCTAGGGCCCTCTTAGAGCGCCTTGAGAGATGCTCCATTCCGTCAGGTAGGTTGCTGTCAGGTAGGTTCCTGGGAGTCTTCTACTGTTAAGCTTGGTGTTCTCGTGATGAACTGGGCTTTTCTCCATTGCCGGGAGGCTAGAAGTCTGGTAACTGGTGTTTCTTTTCCTTCTTGTGTCCAAGTAAAATGGCAATGAAGTTGTCTTCAGTAGTCTCTAAGGCGTTCTAGAAATTGGTTTCCTGGACTTGCATGTAAAATGCAGAAACACAAACTAACTAACTTTGGTTGGTCATTCAGGGGTCATCCTTCACCATCAGTGAAGCTGATGGCGAAACTATGCAGAGCTACAGTGTGAGCCACGTTAGGAATCCTGGCTGGCAGTTACAGGAGTTTAAACCGTGAGGGAGCTTAGGATGGCGCTGTCCATTCCATACTCTCTAGCAAGAGCCTTCTTCAGTTTATACATTTCTCGTATGTAAAAGCCAGTGTACCCTTTTACTGATAATTTAAATCTCTGCATGTTTTAAATAGTTCTAATAAAAGAATCTAGCTGATATTCTTTCCGTCCTCCAGTCCCCCTTCTCCAAACCGACCCTTGACTCGGGACCTTGGTGTGCTGTTCTGAGGAAGCCCTGCCACCGAGCCACAGCCACAGACCAGGCAGGCCTTACACTGAGAGCTGCCCTTGCCAGCTGGTGCTACCAAGCTGGGCTTCAGCCAGGATTCTTGAGGATCGCTCACTTGAGGAAGAACTTTGCCAGTATTTCATGGTTTTTTTCCTTGCCAAGTAAACAGTGATAAGACAAGTGTGGTTTACATTTAAAGGGGAGAAGGAATTGCATTGCTGATATTTTATTCTACCTTGGTTTTTAAAATAAAAACATTTGAGAATATCCTATTAGCATTGCATCCTAGAATCATGGTCAGATTTACCATATTCCTTGTGGATAACTGCAGTTTAGGCTGTAACAGCGGTCTTTAAAACAGTCCCTCTAGCAGACAGCTCTGTGTGCCATCTTCATGTTTCCTGTTTCTGTGGTCATGCTCTACTATGCTGCATTAGTGCCTTGTTTGTTTTTCCAGTTTAGTGACCATTTCTGCTTCACTTTAATCAATATTTCATACAAATGAGAACCACCTAGCAGTGAACAGAGTGGGTCCATGGGTGCCAAGGAGAGCCATTTGGGGAACTCATGAAGAAGAAAGGCTCCAGTTGGAAGTGGAGCTGGGAGTAGTTGCCTGAACAAGATAGGTCAGATGGCAAAATGTGTCAGCTGCCCAGGGATCAGCACTGGCAGTGGGAGAGTGACCTAGTGTTCTTTGGGACTTCCTTGCCTTATAATTTACCTTGTCAAGGCTCTTTGCTCTCATTCGTCCTTTCAAGGTTCTGGTTCATGATCGTTCACATACACGAAGGTATTCGTAGGCAGGGTACCCAGAACTTCTTTACCTGGCCTTTTATGTCCTCTGAAGAGGATGCTGAGCCTAGACCTCCGGCCTTTAGGAGTTACTGCCTCAGAATCTCCACATGGTGTCCCTGTCCCTATGTGCAACCTGCGGCCCACTGTCCCTTCATCCCTGACATTCCTCCTCTTCCTCCCTTCCCTCCTCTTTTCTGTAGCCACATTAAGGCATTCTCCCTTTCAGGGGAGAGAAAGCACATGAATCCCAGTGACTGGAAAGGAGTAGCAATATGATGACTGTCCTGTCCCTAGAAAATATAGCCCTCTCACCAGAGGACACTGAGGGAACAGTAGAGGGGACTGGTTCTGGCCTGGCAGTAAGGAAGTTTCCAGAACCATCAGGTTCTGTATACACCCTCCCCTCAGATTCCTTCTCTATAAGATGGATGTGCTCTAAGGTTGACCTGTGGGTTTATAGTCTGTGGTTATGCCCTTGACTTGGGCACAATGTTGTCTTACAAGCCAGCTGTAAAAATTGTTGCCAGAGCTTTTAAAAAAAAATCCCTTAACTAAAACAGAGAATGAGAGATGATTTTGTTTCCCTGATAAAATATTGGATGTGGAAACCTGGCTGCTTCCATGGCTCCCTGGAGGTTTTTCCTACTTTCTGAGGATGCTCAATAGTATTACTGCAGTGTCCTCTCCTACCAGAGCCAAATGCCATGGGCCATTTTCTTAATGTGAGGAATGAAGTCTCAGGGAGATTTCAGCATTGCCTTCTGGAGTTCAGAGAAGTAGCAGGTCCAGAGGCTTGGTAGAAGGCTCGGAGAAGGTAATTCAGGAGCTAAGCAGAAGGCATGGCAGGGTAATCCTGCACCTGGGCGCTAAGCCCAAGAGGTCTGGTTTTGGTTTGTTTGTTTGCCTGCATGCCTGCCTGCCTGCCTTTTGATCCTATGGATGAACCCTTTGGGAGATAGGAGAAACACCTGTAAGAACTGGCCTCTGGCAGACATTGGGTCACAGCCACGTCCCTCTACGCCCAAAGACCATCCAGAACCTTTGGCCCCTGTGAGCTCAGAAGCTCCCGGAGAACAGCCCTGGGGATTCCCAGGTTAGCTGGTGAGCACATTTCAGATTAGATACTGTGTAAACTTCGGTGGTTGTTAAGCTAATGATAGTGCAACAGACAGGCTTGGCAGCCTCAAGCAAGTAGCTTTGCACTAGTCTCCCTGGTAACAGTGTCTTCAGCTCCTACACACCAGCAACTTGTGCTACATCAGGTTCCCTAGTTTGCAACAGCTTGTACTAGGGACAGTTTACTAATAAATCAGAAATCCTGTAGTTCCAGCAGACACATCCCAGTGCCTCTGATGAAGTAAAGGAACCTCTCTCCACTGACATTCCCTTCTTAGGAGTCCCCAGATTTGGATCAATAAGAAATGACCATTCCATATATTAGGATGTTGTGGGTCTTTGCCTTGAAAGCCACATGCATAAAGCTTTCGTGTTATATCCTGTGATGATCCATTCAAAATGACCTTCACTTTGTCCTGCTGATCTGTGTTCTGCAGGGATGTTCCCTGTGATGCAGGCTAAGGTTTAATCTCTCCATCCCTGGATCTTAATAGTGGTAAATAGTAATATAGATGCAAATACAGCAGTTCTTTGGTGGCACGTTGGATGTTAGCAATAGAAAAGTAAGTGTATTTGCCAGAACATTGCTTTGCTTTCTCCAAAAATAAAGGCAAAACCCATAACATAGATTTCTAAATTTTTTAACAACTAATGGATGTCTCAAAGAATTAGACTATAGAAAACCACACAATGTCAAAGATCAAAGACCGGAAGGTGGATCGAAAACAGCAGACTGGAGGAGGTAGACTACACATATTTGAGTAACAGAGGATTCTAGTTAAGGCCAGGCATCTTCAGGAGAGTCATCAGCATAAGGACTTAAGAGTCAGGGACACACTCTCTGTGTCAGCACTGGAGAACGTGGAAGGAAAAGAAGAGACCAATCAGGTGCTTCTACTGTTTTGCTGCATATGGGAGAGAATATGCCTGATCATAGAGTAGGCATATGCTTGTGTATAGTAAGAATTTAGGTTTCCTAGACTTCCTACAGCAGTATCTGAGGATCTGGGTACTTCCTCCCTACCAACATTTGTTTCTGCTTTTGTTTTCATTTGAGCCATTCATGTATTCTGTTTGATTCCTGTTAGATTTCCGATGATGACTTGTGAAAAGAAATTCCTTTTACTTGTTGACCACTGATTTCTGTTTGTGAAAAACCTGTCCAGCGTTTACTTTTTATTCTTGCTCTGTTTTTCTATTGAACTATAGGCCTCCTTTGTATCTTCTTTCCCCTTGGAAGTCCCTGGCTCAATGGGTAGACTACAGACACTTCCTCCTCCTCTTCCTCCTCTTCCTCCTCTTCCTCCTCCTCCTCCTCCTCTTCCTCTTCTTCCTCTTCCTCCTCTTCCTCCTTCTCTTTCTCCCTCCCTCCTCCTCCTTCCCTTCTCTGAGTAACCTTTGGCTCTCCAGTGATGTCTTTTAATAACCTGAGGTTCTTAGTTAAAACATAATCTAAGAGTCTACAGTTATTCTGTAACTCATGCTTTGGATACCTATTTATGAAAGTCTTTTCTTACTCTAAAGTCAACGGTTACTCTTTTTTGTATTTATGTAAATTTTTATATACTATATTTCGATCCTGCCCCCCCCCCCAACTTCTCTCATCCCTAAACCCAACTTTATGGTTTTTTTTTTCCTTTTCTCTCTTTAAAAAAGCACGTGGAGGGGCCCATGGCTCCAGCCACATATGTAGCAGAGGATGGCATTGTCTGGCATCAGTAGGGGGAGAAGCCCTTGGTCCTGTGAAGGATCATTTCTCCAGTATAGGGGAGTGCCAGGGCAGTGAGGTGGGAGTGGGTGGATGAGAGTGGGAGCATCTTCATGGAAGCAGGGGGAGGGGGATGGGAGAGGAGAGAAAGGGATAACATTTGAGATGTAAATACATAAAATGTCCAATAAAAATAAAATTTAAAAAAATCAAACAAAATACCAATAAGATTAAAAAAATGTCAAACGAAGGAACACACTCCCTCATACACACACACACACACACACACACACACACACACACAATCAAGTTCAGTTTGTGTTGGTCACCTCCTCCTGAGCCTGAGGCCTGCCCTGGATTGTGGTTGATATACTCAGTGACACTACACTGGAGAAGATGGTTTCCCCTTTGTGATTTAGTTACAAATACCTTCTTTGTTAGGGGTGGGAACCCACGTCCATTCCCCCATCTTGTTGCTGGTGCTGTCTGACTTGAACCTGAGTGGGTTGTGGGTGCTGCCGCAGTCTGAGTTCATATGAGCATCAGTCCTGTCGTGTTTGACGATGGTTCCCTTTGAGTCACTCATCATCCCCGGCTCTTACCCCTTCTGCTTCCTCTTCTGTGTAGCTCCTGAGCCCTGATGGGCAGGGTTTGATGAAGGCATCCCATTTAGGATGAGGGTTCCACTCTCTCACTCCGAGCATTACCCTGAATGCACCGGATCTAGTCTGATGTGATCTCAGAAGCTAAGCAGGCTCAGGCCTGGATAGTACTGGGATGGGAGGTTGCTCCTTCATAAACTTTATTGTTCACGTAGCAGATTTAGATCTGCGTTTTGTTTTGTGAGGCAAGAGTAGAAGGGAAGGTTAACCGCTGACTCCAGCATAGCTGTCCATTTGGCCATTCACAAGTTCTTATAGCTTGAGACTAATAAGTTTTCAGTGTAAAATTGGCAACATTTTTTTCATTTTTGAATGATCATAAGATGCTAATGCTATAGTCTTATTTGCATAAAGTTGTATATTCTACTTTAAATGGTCATCCACATTCAGTTTGTTTAGTGACTCATAGTATTCTGATAGGCATACGTATTTACTCAGTCTCTAGGCATTTAGTGTGGCCTGTCTGGTTAGGAAGTCCTGTTGCCTTGCAAAGATGTATTGTACTGAAAGGAAACAATAGAATGGCCATATCAATCTTGAGCCTTATTGATTATTTTCACTTATTTATAATTGAGTCAACATTAATCCAGCCCTTACAGTACCAGCTTTTTTAATACTTTGAGTGCTTTCATACCAGTATTAGCCAGCGTTCTTATAGTATCTAATTAAAACTCATAACGACTGTAATGTAAAATCTTTTTGATATTCAAGTTGATGTTAATATGAAAAGCTGCACTGAAATGTTTTTCATCGTCTGAAACTTTTAAACACATTGATTTACTCTGAGGCAGGCACTGCGTACCACAGCACACGCCACCCTTCCTGTGTGGAGGTGGGAGGACAGCTTGTGGGAGTCTCTCTTTGTGGGAAGTCCTCTCCTTTCATCCCCTTTGTCCTGAGGATCAAACTTGTGCCATCGCACCTCCCCTCATATTGAAGTTCTAATAAGAGAGAAAATGTGATCACTCCCTTTTATTTTTAGGCCATAGTAGCAGAACCATTGTGCAGGCTGCTCCTTCTTACTGGGAAAGTCATGTATGCTCTGGAAATGGATATTAGCTTGAATTGAACTGAGGTGTCTTGCTTAAAATTGAGTTAGCAGGGCTGGGCATGCAGCTTAGTGGCACCCATGCCGCATCAAGCCGCAGATACATGAAGAGCCTGGAGATGCATAGTCAGGGTTCAGGTTTCAGGAAGCAAGCAGTGGTGGGCTGAGCTCTAACACAGCTCCAGCAGTCACCAGCAGGGACTACACTACTTACTGCTCCTGGTGTGTCCCTGCCTGGGATAATGACCACAGGAGATGTCAACGTGTAGCAGTTTCCAAAAACTAGCAAAGACTTTGAAAGATTTCACAATTCAAAAATGACTTTCATTGAAGGCATGACACATAGGATATGCCAGGTAACACACTCTAACATCGTCACCTTTTGTAAATTTATCTAACCATTCCTTCCTAACAGCTTGGGGTTGGCACATGTTTTGCTTTCCCCAAGTGTAAACAGGGAAAGTAGGATAGACCATTTACAGCAGGTGGATCCATCATAGCAGAAACTTCCATTGAGAGCTTTGCTTTCTAGTAAGAACTGCCAAGGCAGAGAGAGGAAGCAGAGAGAGAAGGGGGAGGAGAATAACTGTTAGTGAGGTAGACATGCTTAACCTGATCTAAATACCACACAGTACAAACATGTCAATAGGGTACTCCATTAACATGTAAAACTTTGATGTTTTTGCATACAAGTTAAAAGTACATTTTTAAAATGCAGTAGGAACAGCCGCTGTAACCAACCACAGGAAATGATCTTGTCTCTGTCTGCGTCCTATGGTCTTCAGCACAGCTGTAACCGTGAGTGATCAGTAGGTACTTAGTGAAATAAATTTCTAAAAAATTGTAGGAAGTGCTCTTTCAGCAGGGTTCAGTCTCAAATCACTGTGTTGACCAAAGAGGTTCCATAGGCCGGCCACTCCAAGTTCCATCACTTCTGAATAGACTGAGTAAAATAGTGTCCACTAGAAAAGTGTTCAGTACTAGTGACAAAGGGTGCAGGAGAGTGACTGGTGTGCAGGCCCACTGGTAGTGAAATGATCCGATCACTGGCCTGGAGGAAGCGTAGCCTGCAGGTGAGGACCTGTTGGTGGGGCTGAGAGTCAGCACAGCCTTCCCCTGTCTCAGGTTCTTCCCCACCTCACTCTCAGGAAGGACCTTAATTAACCTAAGAAACAAGCCATTCCCCATCTGATAGGAACCCAAACCTCCCTGTGGACACCAGGCACAGAGAGATCCAAGTCTGACAGCCCAGAGACCAGTTTCAATTTCGTGGCTCAGAGTGATTAATACTAACGTAATTCACTGAAAGTAAAATCCCACGTTTATTACTCCGTGATCGCTCATACAGTGGAAGCATTCATTCAAGCCCCAGAAACAGCAGTGGCTGTTTCTGCTCTTGTTTTTCTAACTTACATTTTAGAAAATGTTATTGTAATAAAAGTAGGAATTTTGCTGAGATCATTTGTTTAAATGTGTGGGAACAAAAGGGATAGCACTCCTGATGTTCTGAGTCCATCGTTCCTCTGTGTGTCCTTATTCCACTAGGCACTTAAGGTGGCCACTCTAAAGAGCGTGTGTCTGCGGGTTTAAGATGTAAGGGTAGAAGACAACCTTGAATGTTACCCTCGGAACCCGTGTTCACTTCCTGTGAGAGGGACTCTTTCCTTGGTCTGGCAGTCACTAATTACACTAGACTGGGTGGCCAGTGAGCCCACGGATCCTCCTGTCTCCGCTTCCCACGGCACTGGGATCACACTCTTCCACATCCAGCACGTCACCTACCATCTAGAGATTGTACTCCATGCTTCTCGGGGAGGACATCCTGCGATGTCTCCCCAGCTCCCAGAGATATGCTTCTTGGTGAACTCAGCAAAAAGCAAAATATTACACATTACAAAAATATGAAAATGTAAAAAGACAGTCAAGAGCCTTATCAACAGTTTAACATTTGCAGTACTTAAGTGGTGAATAATCCAGTGAACACCCACACATTCATCTGCGTTTAACTGATTTGGAAGTTTTCCTGTAATTTTATCCACTCTGCTTTTAATGTTGAATGGTCACCTAAGGAGCCCTTGTGTCCTTCCCTCCTCAGCAAGCTGCTCCAGTGTAGTCACTTTGCTGAGGCTGCTGTGTGTTTCCCACATACAGTGCTTTAAACGGTGTTTGCAGCCCCATCCCAGCTTCAGTAGGTAGCTGTGAACAGAGGTCGTGCCACACACGCATACTACTGACTTGTTACCTTTGAACATAGATCATATTGTTTGTGATTTGTGTTCCCTTATGCTGTGTCATGGACGTGAGGGAAGTTAATTTGGTTTCTGAGACAGTCTCACTCTGTAGAGTAGGCTGTTCTGTCTGTAGTTCATGATCCTCTTCCTGTCTCTAGCTCTGCAGTATTGGGGTGATGGGTGGCTGCCACTATGCACCACTTCAGAGATTCCCGCACCCCATGTTGACTCCATTTTCTGAATGTATCAAAATGTACTTTTTCTGGTCTTCTGTTCATAGTTATTGAAAGTGGCTTTCAAGTTGTTGGTGGTGTTTTGGGGGATTTTGTTTGTTCTTGTTTTTGTTTTTCACCAGCCAGGTTCAAGACCTGGCATATGTTAGACAAGTGCTCTGCCCAAACTAGATCCCTATTTCTTTTACTTGAGTATTTAGACCCCTGGTATCTTAGCCACTATCCTATTGCTGTGAAGAGACGCTGTGTCCAAGGCAGCTCTTACAAAAGAAAGCACTTAACTAGGGCTTACTTACAGTTTCAGATGCCACGTTCATCTCATGGTGAGGAACAAAGCAGCAGGCAGCTGTGGTGTTGAGAGCTACATCCTGATCTACAGGGAGGCAAGGAAGATAGGGAGAGAGGGAGGGAGGGACACAGAAAGAGACAGATGGGCGGGCGGGTGGGCAGGCAACAGACTGAGCCTAAGCCTGGCTTGGGTTTTTGAAACCTTAAGGCCCAACCCCCAGTGACATACTTCCTACAACAAGGCCACACTTCCTAATCCTTCTCAAATAGTGCCATTCCCTGGTGACCAAGCATTCAAATAATGAGTCATTCTTATTCCAAAGGCTCAAAATCTCTTCTGAGACTCATGGCAATCTTTTAATTGTAAGACTTATAAAATAAAAATAAAAAAACAGACCACAGACTTCCGACATTGGTACAGAATATGCATTACTATTCCAAAGCAAGATTGAAACTCAGTAGGGAGAACTCCAATTCTGCATCTCTCTGTCTGGTGTCAAAGCATCCTTGCTATTTCCAGCTCCCTTTTGCTTTGTTGGCTGCTGCGTGCTTCTCTCTTGAGTTGGTTCCATACCCAGTTAGCTGCAGTCCTTAGCATGTATCCCCTGACTCTGGCATCTATGGCATTTTGGAGTTTCTGAGGCAGTCTGTGCTTCCCCTTCATAGCTGCATGCAGTGGCGTCTTTTGCTTCCATTCAGAAACACCCTGAATTCAGCCCTACCCATTCATTGTCTTTCCTCATTTTCTTAGCAGAGGAGGGAGATTCTACAAGTTCTGCTGCATGATGGGGCTAGAACTTGACCCCTTCCCTCAATTATATTTACATCAGCTTTCTGTCATTGATGATTTGCTTAGATGCTTAAGTTTTCCTTTAATTCTTTTCATAAGTTGGAAGCTTAGCTGGGTGGGGTCCTGCCCTTAAAGTCACCACTCCCTTTATTCCATTAAGCATCAGACTTTCCTTTAAACTTTTTAACTCCTTGAGCACTAACTTAGCTTCATTATACTTTGTGATGCTCCTTTGTTTCTCAGACTGTACATTTTGTATTCTTTTTGGTCCAGCTTGCTTTTTTTAATTATAGAGCTGCGTAAAAGTGATTACCAATAACTGTATCACAGAGTCAATACTGGACTGTCTTGAAATCTCCTCTGCCAGTGTCATTAATCCAAAACTCTTCAATAGCCTCAAACAGATTGTTAGAACAAGGGTATAAAATATCCCAAGAATGCTCTCTAAGCCACTTCCTAATACCCCCCCCCCGAAACTTCCTCTGCTGAGCCTCCACAGTTCAAATGACCCCGTTACTGTCTTCCATGCTCTTATTAGGATAACCCATTAAGCACATTAAAGTGCCTAATGGCTTTTCTAGTCCAAAGCCCCAAAGTCTTCTATATTCCTCCAACAAGCAGTATGGTCAGGCCTGTCACTGCAGTACCCTGCTCCCTGATACCAGCTTCTGTCCTTGTCAGTGTACTATTGCTATGAAGAGTCACCATGACCAAGACAACTCTTATTTTTAAAAAAGGCATTTAATTGGAGACTTGCTTACAGTTTCAGAAGCTAAGTCCATCTCATTCTGGCAGAGAGCATGGTAGCCAGTGGACAAGATGCTGGAGAGAGAGCCCAGAGCTCCATGCTGATCCATAAGCAGAAGAGGAGGGTCAGGCCTCCACCTTCCAAGCCCTCTTGCTTTCAGCCTTTTGAAGTGTTATAGCAAGCATCTTTGAACACATGGGTGTTTACTAGGGCATTGGTTTTTGACCCTATCAACCCAAACCTGGTTTTAATAGCTAATCTAACACCACCTTTCTTCCTAGAAATGAAATTCAAAGATAAAAAAATCTGTCTGACTACATAATTTCAACACAGAATAACAATTTAGTTATATGGCCAACAAAAGGGAAGTTATCTGTAATAAAGCACAGTGCCCTTTGGAATGTAAAGATCCTTTGTGACCATGTCAGAGGTGCGATTAACTCAGTTACTTATACACATGGTATTTATGTCATGGGTACACATAAATACAGTGTGATAGAATGTGTAGAATTGGTGGCTGCCCTAAGTGGCTGTTGGTAAAATGGTGGGTATCTTGTTTTCAAGACAAATTCATTCTTCCTCTGATTTATGTGGTAATTCCAGTCTTAAAATTCTAGTATATGTTTAACTGCAAAAAGAGGACAACAACCTTTGCTATTAAAATGGAATTAGATTTAAGCTCAGATTACCATTGGTTACTTAGCCACCATAGAAGCCATAAGCCATGCATAAGAAGGGGCTGACTTCTTGGTTCTAGACATTTGCTCATCCCACTGAATGCTAGTAGCAGTCGTGACGAGCTTTAGTCTCCTCTTCAGTACACCAAGCACCCCTTTTTGGTGCACATTGGCACTAAAACCTGGCTCTTCTGCACCACTTGTAGAGGTGAAATGAGGTCTTGTTTTAGTTTATATTTGTGTTACTGTTTAATGAGATTAAGGTGTGGAGATTTTTTGTTTTCCGTTTTTTGCGGCCAAGGCTCTTCCTCTTTCATCTTTTTGTAGACATGCTCATACCCATCATTCATATGCCTTCAGGGCTCCTTGGCTTACACTAGGACTATGCTCTGACCCTCTAAAGTCAGACATTTTCTCACCTGTTTTGTATCTTTTGTTACAAAGACTGTGCTTAGCACTAGAGTAAGGTTTATGAGTCTAGTGTTGTGGAGTCCTAGGGTTGGTGTTCCATCTTGTGGGGTTTTGGGGTTTTGGTTTTTGTTTCATCTGTTTCATAGTCTTGCTGCTGCTTGCTGAGTGGGCCGTCCTGTCTGCACCGTGGGCTTACCATCACATGCCTACTCTGCCACCTTGGGCTTACCATCCACATGCCGTCTCTGGCTCTTTGCTTCCCACTGACCTTGCATCTACCCCATCACCATTATGCTTCTGTGCACTTGTCCCCAGAGCTGTGCCACTTTCTCATGAAAAGGGTCATGAGCTGGCCCCTCATCGTTGTCTTTAGTCTGGTCCTCAGTGAACAGAAGCAGCTCTCAGTTGGAGGCAGCCTTCTCTGCTTCCACCTATTCATTCGGCTTTCCCATGCTTTCTGTCCTTTCATTATTCTGGTCAGGATCGGTTTGTACCTGAGATGGAGTTCATCCATCATTTCCTCTTTCCAGTTGGAAATATTTGGGTTTTCAAGGCACAAGGAGTCAGAGTATGCTTTCCTATCGCAAATAGCTCTATGTCTCTTCTTCCTCTTTTACCCTGCTCTCTTCTCTCCTTCCCTTCTCTCCCTTTCCTTCCTTTCTTCTTCCTTTCTGTCCTTAAGTTTTGTCTTTAAGCAAATGAACAGCATTATTTTTAATCTACTCTAACTAAGCATGTTATGCTTCTTGTATGTGACCTTTGTATGTGTCTCCGTTTTTTTATATTGCTCCATTTGAAACTCATCCTGAAGGCTATTGTCTAAAGCAATGTGTTACCTACACAGTGAAAGCTAGGTCAGTGGGACAGGGTACAGAGCCCATACATGGATGGAATTGTGATTACAAATCTGTTATTCTTTGTAGCTCATTCTTTAGTGTATACATATGATAGATTCATATAATTCATATCATATACCAAATATAAGTTCAAAATCTAATGAGCATGTCTATTAGCACAACAGCTGCTGCTGTGACCTTTCTAATTATCACTGCTTCATTTATTGCACAAGGTTAGAGCTGTAATTAGTTTCAAATCCCCTGATTCCACATCAAACATAACAAGCACACATGTGGACTAGAGGAAAGAACTGAGAGTATTTGCAAGATCCCAGAGAGGGGGGACTCGGGTGAAATGTCTCTTCAGTCCTGTGTTAGGCTCCACACTGTGTCTGTCAGTGAGGACCTTGTGTTCTCCCTTGGGCCACAATGGTGCCGTTTCAGCTCTCTAGCACGCCCTCCCACACACTCTGCATGGCTGTCTCCTTATCCCACTGTTTCAGTTTCTTAAGGAAGCCTAGAACCTTTTGAATTCTCTTTGCTGTAAACAGAATGAGCTTGCCCTGTTATAACACTGGTCATATTGTACTGTAATTCCTTGTTTCTCTGCATTTGTTCCGTCATCCTTAAGCTCCATCAGGACAGGAAGTGCTCACATTCATTCAGTCCTTAGAGAATCATTATGTAGTGCCTGTTTTGAACCCCTGCCCTTAAAACTCATATTATTGGAAGGCTAGGGAAAGTTTTAATATTTATTAAATAATCAGTTCTGTGAACACAACTTTCTTAAATTTAAAACTTAGACACGAACTATGAAAACTTCAAAAACAAACTATAGAAAACACTAAAAGGTAGATCCAAGTGTTTATCACACAACGACTGGCAATGCTCCCCTTTCCTTAATTCTTTCCAGCCTCTAACAGACCGCCATAGGGACAGCCCCACCTCACTCCCAAATACAGCTGAAGTCTGCCACATCCACAGCCTGTACACCAGAGACTAGAGTCCATGCTGTGAAGTTCACAGGGACCAGCTCCACTTCAGTCCTTAATCCTAAACTGTGGTGTGCTGTGTCCACAGCCCTCACACTGAAGAGTAGAGTCCATGGTTTGAAGGTCAGCCCTTGCTCACCTGTCTGCAGTGCCTTGAGCCTTGTTCTCCCCCACATCACACTGGGACAGTTAGGGCGAGCTTCTCTCAGTTATAACTGGGCCTAGAATCTCCTCCCTCACCTTACGCAGCCAGCTGTCAGTCACTCACAGCTCTTCTGGCCGGAGGAAATGTTGTTTCCACTGTCTTACTGACACACATGCTTTCTTGTTTGCTGGGCTGGAGCTTCAGTGCTGCTTTGTCCTGGTGTAACACTGAGACAACGGGAAGGCTTCTTCTAGTCTCTGTCTTCTGCCTTTGACACAGAATTCGACAGCACTTGGGGGCTGACCACTCCATCTGCTTCCTTTTCAGTCCTCATCTCTCAGACCTGGTTTTGTCAAGTAAACCCCATCGGGTGAGGGTGTTTCCACAGGAGTCAAGTGAGCTGGCTCCCCTTGACTGCATCTTGAGCATAAATTGAAACCCTATGTGATATGGTTATAACTCTTACCTCAATGGGTAATTTGCTCCCCCTTCCTAAATATAACAAAATTTAAAACTTATAATTTTTAAGGTGTTAGTTTTTTTATTATTCTTTTCTGAGGAAAGGGCTTCCAGTTCCTAATGTAACCCGCCTAAGAACTGTTAATAGTTTTTTGTTCCTATAAGAAAGGGGGGAAATGACATTATGATGTCATTGCTGCAAGACTTTCTCTGGGGCCATCCCTAACATCAGGAAGCTGACAGTGTTGACTTCATGGGCCTGCTTAGCATACCTAACAGGCCAGCCAGTCTTCTGAACACCTTAGCTAGCCCATACCGGTCAACCTTTGCAACGCTGGCAAAGCAGCCTTGGAGAAGCATGTTTATGTTTCTGGCCTCCCCCCCTTCATCTCCCACCTCCACGATGAGGGTTGTAGAGTGTGGTTCACTAGCGTTCTTGGAGCTGAGTCGCTACTGAGTCTGAGTGACAAGGAAGTAGAACTGGAGTATAACCTGGGGGCCGATGAATTGGGTTCCTTGGGTACCAGTAGCATTGGTCATAGGGCAAAATGTCGCTTTGCACAACCAAGGACATCCCACATCCTGAGGGATGTACTTAAGCAGTAAAAAAGTTCCCGTGTTCTTCCAAAGTGGTTCTCCGCTCCAACAGACCTGAGGCTGTGTGTAAGCGAGCGTTTCCAGCACTTCACCGAACCCATAAACTCTGCCCAGCCAGCTTGGGAAGGGCAGGCTGGGTGTCTTTCACTATGATAATGTTAAACACTAGGGAGCTCCTGCTAGCTTAAATGTTAATATGTTTTCTAACAAATTTCAAACCCAGGAGGAGTACTTTACAAAGCTAAGTTTTTCCTAAGACAGTAATGTTGTTTTCTGTACAGACAGATGACCAGCTTGTCCCCAGAAAGCAGTGTTAGCCTGTAGTAGTATCACTACCATCCCCCTGCCTATGGGACACCCTCATGCCAGATTGATTCAGCCCATGGAACAGAAAGCCAGTCTACTTCTCAATCTCTGTAAAATATTTTAACCAATCTTTTCATATATGTTTTTGTATTCTTTGTGTCTGAGCTACCTCTTAGTAGGGATATTAGGGACAGCCTGGAAAAAAGGGCCATTGGAAATACTAATTGATTCAAAAGAATCAAATGAATGGTAGAAAGCCTCGTCAGGGCCTCTGTGCCCGGTTGAAGAACAGCATTTATTTGGTTCTGATGACTGTCATCCTGTCTATGAGGTACAGCTAGAGTGCAAACTCATTTACCTTTAATCAGTTACAAAAGTACAAGCTCTTGTTGTTCCATAAACCGCTTTTATCTCCAGATTCCTTAATCTGGTCTTTCTACTTTTTTTTTCAATTTTTTTTTTAAGATTTGTTTATTTTATGTATAAGTACACTGTAGCTGTCTTCAGACACACCAGGAGAGGGCATCGGATCCCATTACAGATGGTTGTGAGCCACCATGTGGTTGCTGGGATTTGAACTCAGGACCTCTGGAAGAGCAGTCAGTGCCCTTAACCACTGAGCCATCTCTCCAGCACTTTTTTTTTCAATTCTTAAAAGTTGGAAATAATATGGAGCCTGATGAGGCCACCTCCTGTAGCAGGAACCCCAGTGGAGCGATAGAGATACCAACCCACCCACAAAACTTCCTGTCCACAAGAAAAACAGGCACGGGGAATGAAGCAGAGACTGGGGGATGGCCAACCAGTGACCGACCCAACCTGAGACCCATCCCATGGGCAAGCACCAATCTCTGACACTTTTAATGATATTCTGTTATGCTTGGAGACAGGAATCTAGTATGGTTGTCCTCTGAGAGGCTTGACCCAGCATCTGACTCAGACAGATACAGACACCCACAGCCCAACAGTGGATAGAGCTTGGGGACTCTTATGAAAGAACAGGAGGAAGGACCTCAGGCCCCAATGGAGATTGGAACTCCACAGGAAGATGAACAGACTCAGCTAACCTGGACCTTTGGGGCGCTCAGAGACTGAACCACCAAACAAAGAGCACACATGGGCTGGACCTAGCCCCCGGCACATATATTGCAGATGTGCAGCTTGGTCTTCCTGTGGGTCCTGAACAACTGGAGTGGGGCTATCCCAAAAGCTGTTGGCTGACCGTAGGATATGTTCTTCTAGCTGGGCTCCCTTGTCTGCCCTTAGTGGGAGAGGATGAACCTAGCCTCAAAGACACCTGATGAGCCAGGGTTGGAGAATACCAAGTGGGGGGTTGGGGCAACCCTCTCAGAGAGGAAGGGAAGAGGGAATGGAGGGAAGGAATTGTGGGAGGAGTAGTGAATGGGGTATAAAGTGAATAAAAAAGACCCTTGGAAATAAATATGGGGACTAAAAATGATGGACACCATCACAGTGGCTTTCACATGGAACCAGTCTCTTCCTAAGTCAGAGATCTTAAATGACTCCTTGGGAATGTGTCCTCCCTACAAGTCTTAGATGAAAGGAATAGTAAGGTTAGGCTTCTGTTTTGAGAAAAGGTTTGTATAGCACAAACTAACTCCGATTCATATACTTCAGCCTCTTGAGTGTGGGGATCTCATGCCTGGCTAATTTTAATATTGATTGAAATGATAGAAGTGAAAAATATCATGATTTAAAGAAAGCAAGCAAGATTATTAAGTATTGTGATAGCATAAAGGTGTTCCCTAAGAGGAAAAATTGGGAGGGAAAAAGAAACTGTAGCAGTGTAAAGATGTTAGATAATGTGTATGCTGTTTTGAGTTTTCCGAAACTGAATTTGATGGCATTATTTTTAAGGCAAAAAGTTTGTCTCACACTGTATCTGATATCAACCAAACTGCACGCGTTTACTGCTGCCCTGCATCCTATCACGGAGTTCTCACAGAGATTTCAGTCTGCTGTGATTTGCTCAGATAACTTTAGTAGTCCTTTTTCTGTGTCTTTAAATTATATTTTAAAATAAATATAACCAGTAACTTGTAATACAGGTGAAGTGGAAAGTTGAGGGTTCTTTGGAAAGTTGATTGGATGGTGTTTTGCTGGGGCAAACATGAAGGAACGTTTCGTTACAGTGGACACAGGTGTGAAAGGCTGAGGCAGACTTGGGAAGGAACGTTTCACTGAAGCAGACACCAGAGAGAGGATGTTCTGCTAAAGCAAGCATGTGAAAGGAGGAGTGATGAAGGAGTCTTTGCTAACAACACGCATGTATTGGTCCACCTTACACTGCATAGTTAAGCTCCGTTTGTCAGAATGCCATAGGGAGAAACGTACCAAAAAACTTGTGGTAGTGCGCTGCAATTTCTTACCACTTCCTCAGACTCGGGCTGATCGGATGCATGTGCTGAGGCAAGACACGTGGAGGACACAAGTTTGGAGGGTATAAATAAGAACGGAGAGAGAACTTGGCTTGCTGGTACACCTAGCTGTGCAACACTTGTGGGCCTTCATTGATCTTCGCTTTCCTGAGGGAGGCACAGCCCTGGTGTTCCTGTTGGGGCCTTCCTGCTGAGGCCTGGCTGTCTCTGGTAGGTCCTGTCACAGCTGTTGCTAAGCCAACTCTACCAAACTGGACTGCTGGTGTATCTGTGGGGTGTTTGCTAGTGGATTGAGCTGCTGCATGCTGACCTGTGAACGGAACTGCCAATTTCAAGACAACACAGATGGGAGTTGCTCCAAAGAACCTTTGTAAACAGGTCCACTCCTCTGCCCCATATCCATATTCTTTTCCACTACCTCTGGTAGTGGAACCTAAAGGGAGGTTAAAACATTTAAGAACTAGCATTAAAAATAAGATTCGAAAAAAATTAAAGGTACTTGCAAGTAACAGGGTCTTTTGCTCTTCGGATCATGTCCTTTGCTATAAATTCTGTAGCACCTTCTATTTGGGGGAATTCTTGTCATGCCAGCAGTAGTGGACAGATCTAAATAACAAGAATAGGTTTGGTTGCTGGAACAGCAAAATGTACCCAGAAGTCAGAGAGCTAGTACTACTCACTGACCATCCTCAGCTCATATCCATAGTGAGAGGAAAGAGCAGCATTTGCCCTCCCAGTGAGGCCCTGTGCTGTGTGCGGGAGGGAAGTGTCTCTGTCAGAGGTCAGAAGCAGGTGGATGAAATTTGAGACGGTATACTCACTATGGGGTTTTCCTGAAGCCTGGCCTCATTTCTAGTAGCCCTGCTGGAGATTTTGCCAGCCCCAGATCTGTCACACCCTGATACCAGGGAGACAAACAGGAAGAAGTGCAGCTAGACACACTTCCCGATTCTAGGCCAACAGGTACAGCATTGATGAATTAGGACTTCAGTCAAACGGGTTTGCTGTAGTGCATAGATGTATACAGATGGGACCACAGGCTTGATCACAGCAGAACTCTTTGTCCTTTACACTTGGAACTGGCTTCATGAGATGGTGCACCTGACTGTGTTCTGGCTTCCATGGGTGTGGTCAGACAAGGAGATTCCTGTGAGCTGCCTTCCAGGTACATGGCCCAGCCCTTGCCTCAGGTCTCCAGTCCCAGACTGGCTGCTGTACTGGGTTGAATGGCCTCCCTTTCCACTCTGGGGTTTTTGCATCCGCTTGTCTGGTGACCACCACAGACTTACCTTTCCTTAGTTGTTTCCCCGCCCATAGCACTGCCCTTTTCTCCTGCAGCACCTTTCCCTAAAGCAGGTGACCCCTCCTTCCCTCTTAGCTTTTTCAGTCCTTGTTTTCAGCACAGGGACTCCCAAATGGTCCTCATGCATGGTTCTTAATGTGTTCTGAAGTCCTGTCCACACCGATTCTGGATATGAGAGCAGATACCCCTTCGTCTCTAGGAAATTCTCCCCACTCCAAACTCAGGTCTTCCTGCTGTTACAGCAAACCCTTTCCAGACTGAGCCTCGATATACACAAACACGGAGCCTAAAAGTGATCATTTCTGTTGCCAAAATAGATATGCTTTCATTAAACCTGATGCAACTGAATTTGCCTACCTGCAAAAGAGAAAATAGCAAAGTTCTGGGGGTTGGTTTGTTTGTTTATTTTTTGAAACAGGATCTCACTGAATTTCACTGACTGGTCTGGAACTCACAGAGAACCACCTGCTTCTGCACTACAGTGCTGGGACTAAAGTTGTGTCCCACCACACCCACCCAGAATTTCTATATTTTTGGCAAGAGTAATATCTTGGTTTAAAAAAAAAAACAAAAAAAACAAAAACCACCATGCAAAGCAAGCCTACCTTATTCCTATCAGTTTGGCAGTGTGCTAGGTACATGCAGGTCTGTGCTGTTACTTTCTTAACGTATGTTCAGAACTGCTTGGTCCCATGGGTCTTTTCTCTCTGCAGGAATTGGAGGCCTCCAGGACTCTGTGTTGAAATCTGCGACTCTGTGCAGCCTGCCCTCTTGCCCGCCGTTCATCCCCCTCAACTTCGAAGCCACCCCTATTGTGAGAGTTGCTGTTGAACCAAAACATCCAAGTAAGACGATGCTGATGTGGTTCTTAGAAGCCTGTGGTGCTGGCATGGGTTTCTTTGTTTGCCTTGTTCTGCTTTTGAAACAGGGTCCCTCTGCCTACCCCTGGCCTAGAACTTCCTCTGTACTCCAGACTGGCCTCCAGCTCATAGATCCGCCTGCCTTTGTGTGTGGAGTGCTGAGACTAAAAGCGTGGCCCACCATGCCCAGCTTGCTTCACTTGTCAATGTATTTAATGTATTTAGTTGTTCCTGGTACCTTGTAACAGTCAGTGAAGATTCTAGACCTTCCCTTAAGGGATCATAAAGCAGGCACTGAGAGGAGGCAGTCTTCTACTGAAGGGTTTGATGGTCTCAGTAAAGTACTAGGTGTGTACTAGGCTTGTACTGTTGTCTTCTGTACCTATATATCCTTCTTTTCCCCAGATCTGAGACCACGAGCTGCTCATGGCCCCTGGGTCCCGAGAACAATATTGGGAAACTGCCCAGAAGCTGGTTTGCTGACCTTTGATTTAGCTTTGATAGTGTGGCACAAAGTAGTGCCCCAAACAAACAGCCTTTTAGAAATTTCCTATTAAAATATTGGGACTTGGTTATCAAATATTTAGTAATTTCTATTTTTATATTTATCTTTTTATTCGCATGTAAGCATGTCTCTTTATTTGTGGGCATGTGTGCATGTGGGGTGGGTGCCTGCAGAGACCTCCTCCTGGAGTTAGAGTTACAGGTGGCTATGCGCTGCCTCATAAGCTCCCTGACACGAAGGGTCCCACCCAGTACCTGGCTTCTTTCTTGTTCACGGCATGCTCCAAATGATATTAACTCTCTTTACTTTGTTCAAAAATGAGGTAGTTAAACACAGAGAATTATTTTGGTTATCTACCTGGAGGTCAAAGTACATTTCCTCAGATGCCACTGATTAAATTTTTTCTGAGCTTCTAAAATCTAAATTGAAATACTTGAAAGAGGACCATTAATTCTCATTATAACTTTTAAAGAAGTATTGCTGTTTTTCCATAAAGTATATTGTTCCTCCTAGAGACATAGAAATTAGTTCATGGATTGCATTACTGAAGTGTTCATTTGTATGTTTCAGTTTCTAAATGTTTTACTCTGTCCTGTTGCTAATTTTATATTCAGAGTGTCTGAGAAACTGTCCTTCGTGCTGCCCCATGTCCTTGAACCCTCGAAGCACATGGAGTGTTTTGTGCTTGGCTCTCCTGTCTTATACTCATCCTTTCTTGGCGACTTATCCATCCATGGGTCCCGTGTCTAATAACCACGAAAAAGTTCCACCGTCTCATAGCAAGACTCCCAAGAACACTGCCCACTCAGTCACAAGTAGACCTGTTATTATCACTGCAGACAGCTCTCAGCTTTGGGACATTTTATCCTTTTCATGAAGAGTTAGTAGTCTGATCAACTGGATTTTTCCAGTTTTTCCTCTGTCATAGAGAACCACACCCAGTTGCTCTCACACTTTTCTTCTGGGATTTCCCAAGCCTGGGGTCCAGAGGTCCCACTGACCAGCCTCTGCTCCTGACACTCAAGGCTGTTCAGAGCTCAGCAGACAACCACGAATGTCCCCAAACTATTACTGCTTTCATTATTCTAGTTAATCCTGTATGCATCCCAACAGTACACAGCAGATTTGACATTGAATTTCTCATCTAATCCCCTCAGCAGCCATTTGAGTGGAATTTTTATTCTCATCTTCATGTGTGTATGACTAAGGCATAACGGAGTTAATTAGGTACAAAGCCTAATTTGTCTGATTCCCAACACTAGAAAAGTTCTAAAAGTAAACAAAGGAAACTGGCACAGTAGAGACGGATCATCGGTTAGGATTGTCTGCTGTGCATGCAGAGGACACATGTTCATTCCCAGCGCCCATGGCCAGTGCTCACCACTTCACTTCAGGGGGTGCAGAGGCCTCCTCTGGGCTCTGGAGGCACTTCTCACTCACGTGCACAAACACACGCACATGTATATCATTTTAAAATAAAATAGAAGAAGCCAACTTGTCTGAGATAGTACAGTTAATAAGTGCTACATTCAGGTTTCAGACTTGAGACGATCCTAAATCTTTCCTTTGAGGAAAAAGAAATCCTTCTTAGCTGAAACAGGGCTTCCAGGTACATTAGTTTTTCTGTACCTGATTTGTATATATTACGATGCCTAAAATATAAATTTTTAAAAATTGAGAAACAAAATAACTATGCTTCTCGGGTTTTTTGTTTTGTTTTGTTTTTTGGTACAGATACATTCTGTCTGTAATTGTGGTTTGTAGTTGTATTAATTATGTAATAGTACTTCTTGGCAAGATACTGCAAAATTTAATAGTCTGAGACATCTCTTATTTGTCCTTTGGTCAGGAATTTGGAGGTGGTAGGACTTAGAGTCCCCAACCAGTGGCTTTTATAGACACTCTGTTTGCAGCCACACACAGCTTAGCTGTGCTTCAAGAGTCACTCACATGAATTAAGTATCAGTTTGAGTTCAGCGCTCTGTTCTCCCAAGGGCCCCTTCACTAGTACAAGTGTTCTACATCCAACCAAGGCGACTGACCTGTCCAGAGGTAGCCTTGGCTGTCATACATCACCACTTCCACAATATTGTGTTGACACATGTCACTGTTACTGTTAGGGGTCACTGTAGTGGAGCTGAATATTAGGAGGCCAAGATTATTGAGGTCACCTGCAAGGCTGGGTACTGAATAGTGCTTCATTATTTGTAAACTCTTAACTTGGCAGGTCGTGCTGTTACTGTTCAAAGGTGTCTGCTAGACCCCATTATTGTAACGTTTGATTTTAATGGTTATTGTCAGTGTTGGTGAGTCGCAGAGGAGAGATGCCTAGCTGGCGGCCTGTACTGAATCGTGTTCATTTTAGAGCATTTATCATTTACACCAAGTTCTTGATGAAGTGCAGGAAATAAATGTCTACTTTGTCAGTTCCTCTTACACCTTAGTGTCAGTATCTGTGCCATGAAGGGAAGAATATCACCCTCTAAATTTTAAAAGTTTAATACATTGAGTGTCTGTGTTGATTTTGGCCACACAATGGCTACCAGAAACATTTTCAAATCCCTGATTTCAATGTTGACTCCAAGTCTCAAATTTCATTCTAAAAGTTTCTTCTCTCCTCACTCTTAAACAGTCTTCTTTAGCTAAGAGATGGGTTTAAGTATGCAGTAATGGACACAAATGTATACAGGTTGAACTTTGTGGTTCAGCTGATGGAGAACTAATACCGAGCTATGTCTTCTTATTACTGCTGTTTTCCTGTAGTGTGAGTCTTACCCGTGTCTATGTAGCAATCCTTTCAGATAGGTTTCTAATTCTCTGACAGTCAAGCCAACTCTGAGGATCAAATATACCCACATGAGCAAGGGGAAGCCACGATATGCTGGAAGGGCTCTTAGAGGGTGAAATCCCATCCAGTCTTCCCTCGGGATTCCCTGTACTCCAGTGTGGCTTGTAGCCCTCTGTTTTGTGGGGCTGTGATGTCTGTAGACAAAGCCTAGGCTCTAAGCCTGGCCAAGCAGCCTCAGAAACAGGTTCGGCCACATAGTTGCTCTTGACTCTGGACACAGTTTCATTTCACTCTCTCCAGCTGTTTCCTCACCCACACAATGAGAAGGTTACTCTGTACATTCCTTCTATGCTGTCCACTTCTACAATGCGTGTCTGTGATTCTAGCACTATAAATAGTGTTAGGTATTTTTAGAACTTTAGCATTGAAGTTCTTATAGTTTCCTCTTGTTCTTTAATTAGCAAACTTCCATAAGGGCTTTCTGCCTTGCAAAAGCTCCTGTGCTTTTTCATGTTCAAATTAAACACTGGAGAGCTATGAAGCAAAATGTTCAGTCAAAGCAGTACTGTATAAGGATGCCCTCATAATCTTTTATGTAGCATCAGAAGACTTGCTCTGGCCTGACTGGAGGGCACAGTGGCAGCTGAGTGTGTAGGGTGAAAAAGCAAATCCCAAATGCAGACCTCAGTCCCATCTCTACCCTCCCCTTCCACATGCTTTTGAGTTGAAATAGTTCTATACCAGGCGCATGCACAGAAAGGAGTACATAGGGTGCAGTAGCTAGTTACTGTGGATCCTGAGCCCCCGCTTCTGTCAAGTGCTTTCCTAAATGTCTTGCTTTGTTTCTTTCTTGCAGTACTGGGAGTCCAACTCAGGGCCTTGTGCACAACAGACAGTAACTGTGCCAGTGAAATACACCTCTAAACAATCCTGTCACTTCTTTTATTTTGAGACAGATCTCACTGAACTGGTCAGATTGAACTTATTCTGTAGCCCAAGCAAGTCGAGATTCTCCTGCCTTGGGCCTCTGAGTAGCTGGGATTGCAAGTCTGTGTCACCAAGCCTGTCTTATAAATTGTTATTTTAATATAAGTTCTAGTAGTTTCTCAGGTGTCATACATGATTTGTGTATCTGCTAATTTTATACATACTACTTGAAGTACTGCTGTATTTCTAGATCTATAATATATATGTTACTAGTAAGACACAAGTGAATTCACAGGCATGCTGATGATAGTTTTTATCGCCTAAGAATTTGATGAGGAAATGTAAGCCATGTAAATCAGCATTGGCATCCTAATGATAAGCCTCTGTGGGCCCCATCCTGGCTGACTGTACAAGTCAGTTACAAGAGGGTGTGCTCTTCACACCAGTAGGACCTAAGAGCTTATTTTATTGTAATGCCCCCAGCAGAGCCATGCCATTGTCTCTAGGTCACATTGGTTCTTCTGCCATTGTGATTTTGTTTCATTTTGTCATCTAGGTGAAATGCCTCAGCTCGTGAAAGGAATGAAGCTGCTAAACCAAGCTGATCCCTGTGTCCAGATTTTAATTCAAGAAACAGGAGAGCATGTTTTGGTCACAGCCGGGGAGGTCCACCTTCAGCGATGTTTGGATGACTTAAGAGAAAGGTCAGATTAAAATGCTAGAGATGGAGAAATGATAACTCTAAAATCAATGAGATGTTTTAATGTTTCCCAAACAGGTCAAACTAAGACTGTGGTTTATTTTGGAAGAAAAATGCAGTGCCCTCGATTCAGACATAAAACAGCTATTGGGTCATAAATTTAAATTTTAATAACTGGAAACTGATATGAATTCATACATTTGAATAATTTTGTGTTTTAGCTTAAGTCATAAAACACTTTAAAATATATATGTCGATTTTAAGCATCCATACAGCACATATCAAAGCAACAAAAATCTCGTAAATACAGGCTGTGATTAGGACAATATAAACCTTCTGGAAATTTCTCTGTGAAGGTCATATGTAAGTCATTATATCTGAGCATTCCAGATCATGTTATAAATAATGTTTTCCTTCTTTGTTTTGTTGATAATGTATGTTTCTTGCAAAAATAAGGACAGGATAGAGAAGCGAGGATTATCGGGTTATATGTGTAATAACAGGCTGAGCACTCAGGTCTGTAAATCCATCTGGTCCTATAGGCATTCACGGGTGTACAGCTGGCCGGCCGTGCCGCCTCTGCTCATTTGGTCATGACAGGCCTCTGCACCGTCACTGCCAACTCAGAAAGCAAGTGCTGTAAGTCTCGTAACTACCAGTAGTGTTGGAAGTGCCTGCTTGTACTTTTGTAAACCTTACAACATTACAATCTGGAAGACAAAAGGTATTTGTTATAATATACATACATACATACACACATACATACACACATACACACACACACACACACACACACACACACACACACACACACGTCTACTAATACAAACAATTTTCTTGTAATAGCCCGTTTTCTTTTCTTTTCGAATGTCTGGGAAGGTAATAATGATAACCTAGATAATAAGTGGCTGTTCTAATCATTTGCTGCTAAATATAGCATGCGGTCCCTGCCATTGTCCCTCACCCGCACATTGACCCCATAGGCTGGAGAGTGGCAAGCATGCACTACAGCAGCCGCAGCAGATAGCGTGTGTACCGTGTGGCACTGTGCACTGTTGTCCTTGTAGTCTGAGGCAGGGTCTCCTTCCAGATGGAGAGTCTGCCTTGTCTTCCTCACTGGACAATGCTACTGTAGCTTTTTCCTTTTCCATGTTCATATAGCCATGATCCACACAAAACTCTAAGATAGATTTCCATCTCTTATCTCAAGTTCCGTTTGGGTAAATCATGAGATACTAATAAGACAGTTCCAGGGTTCCTCCCATCCAAGTACTGACCAGGGCTGACCCTCCTTAGCTTCTGAGATTATAGTAGATCAGTTGCATTCAGGCTGGTAGGACCCCAGACTCCGGGTTTCTTACAAAGCTTTATAAATGGTATTTGTTCAACTTGTGAATTAGGTTATCCACCCCCCATTTCACTCTCCCACTGACAAGGTAAAAAGTCACATGAAATAATCTCACATTCTCCGCTTCCTTAAAAATCTGCCTTTGATAATTTAAAATATTTTGAAAAATGTTTTCTCCTTGAATTAAAAACCTGTTTTAATAGCTCTATGTTGATATCTTTGCTTAGTGTTTTCACCTCATGATTTTCACTGTTGATGCTTTTTAACGTTTCCAAATATGTTTAATAAAAGAAATTAGCTTTCTAGAAATGTACCATTAACATGGTATTAAGTAATTCCAATAAATATATTTTTTTTTATTTTGGGAACTACTCCATGTAAATGTTCCTAGAAAATGTTAATACCTAAAAACTAAACATAATTTATAGTTACATTGAATGAAAGCAATGAGAACTATAACAAATCTTTTTTTAAAGTATATACTGCTCTTTTAAAATATCATGAAAGTTCTTTCTCTAAAAAGAAAAAAAAAGTAGTTTCCCTGTATAGAACACAGGTTGACCTTGAAATCCCAATCCTCCTGCCTCAGCTCAGCCTCCTAGGGAGTACCTGGGGTTGTGCTTGGCATTCCTATTTAAATTCTGAAGTGGTCCTTAACTGTTGGACCAAATATCATTTCTGAAAGTACTGCTTACCGCCCACTCCCTCAAGACAAACAAAATAATTCCCTTCTTGTGGCCTCTTGTAACAGAGGAATAACTTCAGGCCCAGTGTTCCTGTCAGAACTCAGAGGTTACCTGAATCCCAGAAGAACAGATATGTAAAGGTGGTGAGCAGAGAAGTCAGCTAGGCTGACTGCAGTGCTGGTGGGACCTTAGGCAGGTGCGTTGGCTTTGTCAGGCAATGGCTTGTGGCTCTGACAAGTACTGTTTTTGAACTCCAAGAAACAGAACCAAGTGGTGTTGGCAAAGAGCATTGGACTGCAGTACCCCAGTGCCCCCCGGTAATAAGAAGGGCGTGTTTGGGGGCCAGGAGTCGTGAGAAGGAATTGCACTGAATAGCCTATTAGGTGGCATCTGATTGAGGGACATGTCACGGAGGCATGTCCTTGAAGGATGTGTCCAATGTTTTCCCCCCTCCCTGTGCATATAAGACTTTTCAAGCTGATTTGAAAATTTGTGTGCAGATTTTCACCAAAGGTCCTGTAATAACCAAAGCATTCCCAGCTGGGTGTTGTTACTGTGCTAAAAGATTGGGAATCAGTTTCTCTTTAGAGCAGCAGTAAGACTGTGGTGTTGAGCACAGAAGTGATGGAGTAGAATAGACTCCAAAAATGGCTTGCAGTGCAGAGCGGTGAGGATCTCACAGGTTCTCCCGTAAACAGTGCTACCCAGTTGGATGGGTGGGGGAAGAGGGGTTCTTATTTCATATCCTACTTGGAAGGGTGTGTGAGGTAAGTCGGGGTTAAAGTGTGAAGATTGGAAACTGTCTACAGTCTAGAAGATACTATAAGGAAAGGGAATATGTACAAGAAGTGGGTAAGAAAATTTAAAAACAAATGATTAGTTCATCTTCAACACAGCCGTAGAGTGAGAAGTAAAGCACCAGTGTGCTCTAACCTTTGCAATACCTGCATCACGTGAGGCTTACGTCCTCTTTGCTAAACAATGCCTAAAAGTAGCTGACAGCCCAAAAGGAACCGCTACCAACACTCACAGGCATAGCACAACAGGAATCTAAAGGCAACGGGCATTGGAAAATGTACTGAACCAGTTAGCACTTGATAAAAGCAAATGAAAACTGATGTAAGAAACTGGGATCATAGTTGGTAAATCCCTTGCCTTATTACCCCAAAGACCTGAATTTAATCCTTGATCCATATTAGAGAGCCAGAAATGTTGGCACTCACTGGTAATCCCAGTGTTGGGATGGGGCAACAGGCCGACCTCTGGGGCTTGCTGACCAAATAGCCTGCCTTAAAATCAAGGAAGGAAGGTGGCATCTGCAGCACAACAGCCAAAGTCATACTCTGACCTGCTCATGTGTATACACACACACACACACACACACACACACACACACACACACACACACGTAAGATACCACCGTGTACCCAAAGACATTGATTCTCAAGTGATGGAGGAGTTGTACACTGATACACTTGCCACACCACTGGTAGAAGTAGGAATTGGTACACTATTGGAATCTGGTTTGTGTTGTGTCCTAAGAAAACAGCCTTCAGCTTGGCAAATCTTCCGTTTCTAAATCTCTGTATGTGTAACAAAGCTGGGTAAATGTTTGTTAAGGATGAGTGCTCTCAATGACATTCTTGTTCTAGGATAGGTTCTCTCTGCATGGCCTGGGATGGTCTGAAATTCTCAGACTCCAATGATCGTCCTGCCTCAGCCTCCTAACTATCTGGAGCTATAGGAATCCACCACCATAAGTAGGTTGTCACAAATTATGGTAGAGACAGATTGAGGAAGACCCCATTGTTAACCTTTAGTGTCCACATGCATACATGCACAGACACACACATATACTTGTATACAGTTAATTAATCTGCATAGTTTAGGTGTTTGCATTTAAATAGGCAAAACAGAAAAGGCGGGCAGATTATAATAGAAAGTTATGGTTGTCTACCTGTGAGGGATCTGGAAGAAATGGAGACATGCCTTATGGCTAGAGAAACTGTTTTTAGCCTGGACAGTGGTTTACATGGGTGTCCACATTGAGCTAAATGATTATAGATCAGTTGATTCTTTGTGGTAGTCTTTATGACTGTTACATCTCATGGTTAAGAACGCCTATAACCTTTTAAGACTTTCTAGTTGTCATAGGACGTATATTTCAACTTTTTCACCCATGCATGGTTTGTATATAAAGAGGGAGCGATTAAGTGTCAGCTGTTGTCTCCAAGCCAGAGGAGCTGCCAGAGTTCTCAGAATGGAAATCTTAGAATCAGAGCAAGAACCCACATGAAGCACAGCCGCAGCTATATAGAAGCCTACTACACTTTTCTGTCTGTCTGTCTATCACCTATCCATCCATCCATCCGTCCATCCATCTGTCCATCTGTCTATCCGTCCATCCGTCCATCCACCCATCCATCCACCCACCCACCCATCCATCCATCCGTCCGTCCGTCCGTCCATCCACCCACCCACCCACCCACCCACCCACCCACCCACCCATCCATCCATCCATCCATCCATCCATCCATCCATCCATCCATCCATCCAGCAGTAATCAGAATCTAGAATCAGGCTCTGCGTTGCCTTGATTCACAAAGCTCCTGTTGCCTCGTAGATTTGGCAGCTGCACACTTCCTTCCACAGCATGGAATGGCTGTAATTGTGTGAGCAATTTCTATAGCAGACTTCTTGGAACCTCAGACATTCAAAGTAGTGCATAGCTTTTTTTTGTTACTTTATAACAAAAGGTAACAATATAATAGTATGGTTGTATTTTCTCAGTTTCAATAGCTTTATAATTGGCGTCCTTAAAATACCTAAGCAAGTAGTCTCTATAACTTTAAAACTACTTTCCACTCCTGTGACTTTCCTATTTTTTTTATTTATTTATTTATTTATTTATTTATTTATTTATTTATTTATTTATTTATTTATTTAGGTGTTCGTGCTTCTGTTTTATTGTTTCGTGTGCATATTTGGGTCAGGCATTACATATGCTTGTAGGTGTGTGTGGAGGCCTTGGGTCCCATTCCTCAGATACGGAGCATCCCAACTAGACTAAGCTTACTATCCAGTGAGTCCCAGGAGCCCAGTGTCTCTTCCCTCAGCACTGAGACGCCCAGCACAAACCAGCAGAACACTGGCTTTTTTCACATGGGCCCTGGGGGTTGAACTGGGGCCCTTATGTTTGCAGTGCAAGCACTGCACTGATCTCGACCACTTTATTGTTTTAAAGAGTTCGGCTGTAAACTGGAGGATGGCTCAGCAGTTAGCTCTTTCAGAAGACCCAGATTCCAGACCTAGCAGCCACCTTAGGTAGCCCACAGTCCCAGGAATCCTATGCACTCTGGTCTCTGGTCACCTTCACACACATGATGAACATAAACTCATTTAGTACCCATACATACACATAAATGAAAAGTAAACCTTTTTAAGAACCTGAAAATTAAAAAAGATAATAACAGTGTAATCAAACAGAGACACATTTAGATTTATGTTCAGCATACCCTTAGAGACTTAATCTGAGATAAGACTGGATGTCAGTCTGTTTCTGTTTTGTTTCTCTCTCTCTCTCTCTCTTTCTCTCTTTCTTTCTTTTTTTTTTTTTTTTTGTAGTTTCATTCTCTTTTTACCCACCCTCCAACAATTAACTGACACATTTAAATCTTAGACCATTTGAAGTTTTCTCTGCTACAAGGCAGTCACCTGACCTGCCTCCTTACCTAATGTTTAGGCAAAAATAAGTCACTTTAAAAGGCTTACAAGAATTCTCAAAACAAGGAATTCTATCATGACCCAATGGGTTTGGGTTTTTGTTGTCTGTTTGTTTGTTTGACAAAGTTCGGGCTAATTGTTACCTAGCCACAGGAAATTGTAAATTCCAGTAAATGTTTCATAAGTAGTCAAGGAGCTCCTACATGGCTTTTTATTTCTAATGACCTGAAACAAAGAATGCTTTGGGTTTTCAACAGTACCATTTCAGTAGCTCCTAACCACAGGAGTCAAGCTTGTGCCCGCCAGGTGCCAACTGTGATTGGGTGGGGTGCTCAGACCCACATGTCCCGCTGTCCCACCCACTGAGCTTCTGGCCGCAAGAGTGGCTTTCTAGGATTGACGCAGTAGCAAACGAGACCCTCAGAGTGGGAAGTGGGAAGAATCACACTTAGAAAGACTGGATTAGCTATTTGGGGCCAGTTAGTGGCAATTTTTATTCCATCTAAATACTTTTTTTTAACAAAAAAAATAAGTATTGAATGCCAGTTGGCATTTTAAATAATGATTATATAGATCACTTGACATCTTTAGCATAGATTGTTTTATAGTATAATTTTAATCATATTAACAGGCTTAATACAAAATAAGGTTACATGACCTATGATCAAAATCTAAATTTAGCATTGTGAATTTTTTGTTTATCATGCTTCTAAACAAAACTTTTACTTCAGTCTAATGTATGTAATGAAACTCCACTTTTCACCACAATGTCATGGTGAGGAGCATGAAGCTAAAGCCAGAGCAAGATGTAGCTCCTAGGTCTCTACTGTCCAGCCTCGTGGATAGTATGAATACTCAGCTCGTTCTCTCCTCTACACAGTGAGGATCGTATTCGTGTCTGTTAGGGAAATGACACACTTGTGAAGCACCCGGCATAATGAGTCAGTATAGTGAGTGAGCACCACAAAGCAGAATGTCCACACGCGTACATTCTTAGTGCTCTTCACTGTTATGATCTCTTTGCATCTGAATTATTGGTGAGAGTGAACACAGCCTCATCCGTCTGGTGCCTCCTGGAGCAGGCATGTAGGCTTGAAGCATGCTAATCTGCGAAGGAAGAAAACCTGGCTGCTAGAGCCATAACTCTTGCTGGGAGTGACCTGCTACCATGCTTTTCTGCCTTCTGCACATTATCTATTTCAGATTCTACAGCTGAAGTCCATTTTGATACCATTTCACTTAAAAAAAACAACAACAAAACTCTATTGAGTTTTCAAATTTACCAAAAGGCATAAATAAAGTTCTTGGGCCATACCTACAAAATGTTAAAGACAGAAAGAAACCTAGGATGAATTGTCAGCACTCGGTTTCTTCAGAGAATAAATTTCCCGGGGAAGATATCATTATGAAATTACAAAACTCAGTATAATGTACTTGTGCATGCACGAGTGCACGCACACAAAGATGTAGATTGCCCAAAGCTTTAGTGTGATTTGACAGTGGCATAAAGAGGAAATAAGACAAAAAGAAAGATCGCCCAGTTTCTTCAGCAGCAGTAGCAGTTAGTCCTTGCCAGTTTCCAGTCTCTGCCCTGGGTGAGCTTACAGCTGACAAGAAAGAAGCTAAATCCAATACTGTGTGGAAGGGAAGCTTTCTGAACTTTGTGCCGGATTAGGGCTCCAGCCCTGTGCTGTACAGCACTGTATACTACAGACACTGTGAGAAGTTGTGGGGCCATATGAGGCTGTATAAATAATACTGGTTAAAAACCAACTACACTAGTCATGTTTCCAATGTTCAGCCACAGTGTGGATATTTACATTTAAATAAAATATGTTTCTTCTGTTTTGTGCTAGCCACATTTCCAATGCTAGTCATCACAGGAAGATAGAGAGCTTCCTGTCACTACAGAAGGTTCATGATGACATGCTAGTCTAGACAGCCCTGGGTGTTCTGGCTTCACGTGAGCTTCTTTGTCAATACAGAATATAACGTGAAGCTCTGACTGGTGTGAGTCTCTGACTGTCTCTTCAGAGGGACGATCACTGGGTTCTTCGTCTTCTCCAGACTCAAGTCTGCCAAATTTGATTTTAAAGGAATCATGTGTCAGACCCTATTACAATATTTATTTTCAACTCAAAACAATCTAACTTAAGTAGGTGGTCTAGTTGTCTTGAGAATGAACAAAGCAGCAACTTCCCAGCACACACCTGGAGCTCCCCGGAGATCCGTTCCCATCAGAGGATGTCTCTCAATCCAAAATGAGAGCACCGTGTGGATTGAGATAGAATGTAGCTGACAGGCCTGATAGAAAATGAATTTTATATTTCTTTGTTTTTCTATTATCTCCATGATGATGCAGGGCTAAGATTCTAACCATCTGCTATTTCTCTTGCTCTCATAGGTTTGCAAAGATTCACATCAGTGTATCTGAACCCATTATTCCTTTCAGAGAGACGATCACAAAACCTCCCAAAGTTGACATGGTCAATGAAGAAATAGGCAGGCAACAAAAAGTTGCTGTCATACACCAAACAAAAGAAGAGCAAAGCAAAATCCCAGAGGGGATCCTCGTGGACTCTGATGGGCTTATCACCATACCAACACCCAATAAACTGGCCACACTCAGCGTCCGTGCCATACCACTTCCAGAAGAAGTCACTCGGATTCTGGAAGAAAACAGCGACTTGATTCGTTCCATGGAGCTTTTAACATCCTCCTTGAATGAGGGTAGAAATACTCAGGCCATTCATCAGAAGACCCAAGAGAAAATCTGGGAATTCAAAGGAAAACTAGAGAAACACTTAACAGGGAGGAAATGGAGGAACACTGTTGACCAAATCTGGTCATTTGGCCCCAGAAAATGTGGACCCAACATCCTAGTCAGTAGAAGTGAAGATTTCCAGAGCTCCGTGTGGTCTGGCCCAGCTGGCAGAGAATCAAAAGAAGCCAGTAGATTCCGAGACTTCGGCAATAGCATTGTGAGCGGCTTCCAGCTAGCGACTCTCTCTGGCCCCATGTGTGAGGAGCCCCTCATGGGTGTCTGTTTCGTCCTAGAAAAGTGGGAGCTAAATAAATGTGCAGAACCAGGAGCAAGTGATAAACAGAGCCAAGGTCAGTGTGATCTGACAGGAGAGGGACAGGAGAAAAGTAAAACCTGTCCCGTTGGAGATGAAAACCAAGAGCAACAAGATGGCTACTCAGAGCCCTTTGAAGAGACTTCCCAGAAAGGAGACTCTCCAGTCATAGACTGCTATGGACCCTTCTCTGGGCAGCTAATTGCCACCATGAAAGAAGCATGCCGCTATGCTCTGCAGGTGAAGCCTCAACGGCTGATGGCAGCGATGTACACATGTGATATCATGGCCACCAGTGACGTCCTCGGTAAGGAGGGAGGAATGAAGACAGAGGTGCCCTGAGTGACAAGGTCTCCTGTATCCTAAACCCACTTTCAGATCACCTAATTTACTAACAAATTAAGAGTTTTTTGAAAGCCAGAGACCTGTATCTTAAAATCTGGAGACAGAAAATACATGGATACTAAAGGTCTTTTCTTTTTTTTCTTTTTTTTTGGGGGGGGAGGGCGGCAGCAAATATATCTTTTTTATACTTTAAGCTAAGATATTTGATTAAGTTTGAGTCGATTTACTTGTGCATGTGTAGGGTGGTAGATATAGATCTAACTTCATTCTCTACAGTTAAATATTCAGTTTGCCAGTATCATTTATTGAATAAGCTGTCCTTTTACCAGTTCATGGTTTTGGTCCCTTTATCAAAATTTAGATGTCCTCAGCTCTGTTGCATATCTCTCAGGCTTGTTTTATATTCCTTTGGTCTACACGTGTGATTCTGTGCCTGGTATCATCTATCTTTGTCATCATGGCTCTGTAGTATAGTTAGACACTGTGTAATGTGACAGCCCCAGATATGTTCACAGGTGGGTCGCTTTGGCTGCCTGTGGTCTTTGTATTTCCGTACACATTTCAGGATGGTTTTGTACGGTTCTGTAAGGCCATCACTGGAGTCTTGACGGGTGTTACACTGAATCTGTAGATGACTTCGGCTGAATACCATCTTTATGGTATTATTTTGCCAGCCCAGGAGCATGCAAGGGCTTCCACCATCTGTTTCTCTCCTTTACTTTCTTTTATCAGCATCTTAATTTTTTTTTTTAAGTAGAAGTCTTTCGCTTTCTTGGTTAAATTTATTCTTTTTTTTTAAGCCTTTTTTTTCAGCCGTTGTGAATAAATGTTCTCCGTAGTCTTCCTTCTTAGCAGTTTTATGATGAAAGGTCTGGCCTGTCAGGATATAACCCCAACTTGGCAGCACTTTTGTCCCAGGTGAGTCAGCATTTCAGCCCGGTAACCGGGCCACCCTGACTGGTAAGAGAAGCCACCATTCTTGTACTTGTAGCACAAAGGGGACATTGTAAATTCTCAGTCCTGAAGAAGAATCACTTGGGCTTTCTCAGACCTTTTAGCTGCTAGCTATTACATCAGATCACGTCTGATTTTATAGGTTCCCTCCGTATAAAAGAAGCAGTGCTGGGACCTCCAGACACATGGTGACTGCTGGGGACCTTGGGGCATATGGAGTGGGTTCAAGGTGGCCATTGCTGTTTGTTCTGTACTGTTTCACTAAGGCTTATTTTCTTCTATTTAATAGGGGAGGGGCAAGGAAAATAAGTCTTTGAAGGTTATGAAAATTCAGGCTAGAACACAAGCACCATTCCTCAAAGTGTTCTGGCAGAGCAGGTATCTTTTCTGAGGACTCTGGGAACTGTAGTAGGGAAGAGAACATAAAGGCCGAAAGTTAACCGTTAACTTACTGTCCTCGCTCCGGTCATGAGTCCCTTTGAGTCAGTACACAGTCAGTTATGTTGTAAGTAAGTTTGTTCCACTGATTAGTTTCCAGAAGAAGAATCTGAGTTGACTGATTGATTGATTGCCTTTCTTTTTCTTTCCTTCCTTGCTTCCTTTCTTCCCTCCCTCCCTCCTCCTCTTCCTTCTTCCTCTTCCTCCTCATTCTTCCTCTTCCTCCTCCTCTTCTCAAAAGAAGTTTAGGCTTGTATCATAATTCAGTTCTTCAGGACAACTGAGTGTCTGTATCAGCATTTCAGAACAGCGTGACTAAGCAGTTAGGTAGACTCAGTCAGAGGCTGCTGAGCAGCCCTGCCCTGTGATGGAAATCTCTAAGTGTGGGCTGCACACAGTGCCCGCACTCTTCCTGAATGTAGCACCTCATGTGCCTGTCACCTAACTCGTCCTTCCCAGATCGTAGTCTGCATTTCCCTTGAGAGCCTCCTTAAAGACTGAGATGGAGCTGAAATCAAGAGACCTGGATTCCTTCAAGTCCTGGAGAGCTCATCTGCATTCTTTTACTTTGGCAATCTATGTGCCCCGTCTATTTCTAAACTTCTGCCAGTGGAAAGCTCAACTAATTCTCCTTTATTAAGCATGGCCAGCCTCCTGCTCATTGTGGTCAGCTCTGTAGTGAGTTTGTATTTGTGAACATTAGGTTCCCGGTCTGGTGCTCGGGAGGAAACTACCCTGATCCTCCAGCTGTTTCTGTGGGTTGTGGCCTTCCCTTCCACTGCTCCGTCACACACACTTCACTCAGTCAGCACCCTTCCCAAATAAAGCAGCCATGTCTGAACCCATCACCCAGGAGACCAGCCAGGACACAAGTACCTCTCATGTGGGTAAGCATTCTTTTCATGAAGTTTAGGATTGAGTCTTACTGGCCCCATTTTGTTTTCATAGACATGTCTTCCCACCCTGTGCCTCCAAAATCAGTACTGGGGACCTCACTGCAGGGTGATTGCCAAGACTCTGCAAAAAATTAGGTAGTCTAATGATCTCCTATTTTTATGTATCAATAACCAGAGCCTATATAATTAATTTTCTTATTACATGTTATATAATAAGCAATACAAGTATGTGAAGGAGAAAATGGTCAAAGAATTTAAATTTGTCCCATGGATTCCTTTTCTGTTGGTTTTGTTTTGTTTTTCTGCATAAGTCAGCTATCAGTGAACCAAGTGTTCTGGCGAGGTTTCAGTCCTTCATGACTGTGATGCCCTGGTTACCAGCTTTCCAGCTACCTGAGAACAGCAAAGGTCTTTTTCTCACCTTTCTCTCTGAGTCATGCAGATGTACAGAAAAGTGCTTTCTTGCTATTACCAGGAGTGTCAAACTGTCTGTCTCTTCCCAGGTCCTGGGCATATTCCTCGTTAGGGAGCAATGAGAAGGCCCCTCTGTGCTGTATAAGTGCTGTTATTTTGGTGGGCCCAGCCTGTTGTAAGCATGCTGGACTCGCTGCTTCAATCAGCATCCTCCTCCACCCACTGTGCATCTACACCTACACAGAATGTGGGTGTGGGCTCTCATCTCTTTCTTTCAGAAGGATTATTTGGAATTGATGCTCTTTTCTTTTTTACCGTCTGTTATCCTGTGACTTTATTGGATTTTATTGTTTGGTTTTTTTTTTTTTTCTTTATATATTTGAAACGGTCTTCCTAAAACCTCCAGTCTGTGAGGTCCTCCTTGTGCCTTCACTCAGGAGAAGAGAAGCATGTTTCCTCCCCACACCATCAGTCCACATCTAGCATTCCGAGTGGCGTTTGCCATTTTCTTCTTCACAGAGCCTACACCAGGAAACTGCATTCTGGACTTTTGTCCTTTGTTTCCTGAAGACGAGTTTTCAGCATAACCCAGAAGCAAGAGGCAGCTGTCCTGTAACCAGGTTGAAAGTCCCAGCAAATTGGTCACCTGAAACCACACCCAGCCCCTGTGGTGACTCATCCTCCCTGGGGTAATACTTCAAGGTACCAGCTGCCATCCTGTGCTCGTCTCTTCACATTGGAGCGCCTTACCTGGCTACCAGACACAGCCTGTGGCTTTGCAGAGCCAGCTGCCCGTCTGGGTCCAGTTGTTTGCGCTCTTCTTTCTGTGGAGTGAAGTATGGCTTTCTTTTGTCCGATTGGCATGGAAGTCCCACTCTGCCATGTCTTGCATGTGCAGCTATGTATGTGGTTTGGTTAGAACAGTCATCAATCTCCAAAACCCACTGGCTACCATGATCACCATCATGAATCTGTCTGGATATTTTTACCTTTCCTCTCCTGAATTGCTTTAAAATCCCTTCCTGGAGCATCCCTTGAAGTCTGTTTTTGTTCTGGCATTTGGGGGACTCTGTTTTGGACAGCATAGAGTTCAAGGTCCATCAACACAGTCAGCTTTTGATAGAGGGTTTTGTTTTGTTTTGTTTTGTTTTGTTTTGCTTTTTTTTTTCTTTTCTTTTTCTTCCACATTCCACAACATCAATTGGAAGAAGAAATGGAGAAACTTTCTCTGTATCTAAATCCTTTTTACTTCTTGTCTCGATATCTGGAGATCTTCCAAAATAACTTCAGACTTTGTGGACTGTTTCTTTTAATTTTGTAAGAATCAATGATTTTTAGGTCCTTTTTATTTAGAAAAATGGATTTCCTTTTTACATCTTAATTTTACATCTTAATCATTTCTATACAGATTATTAAAATATATCCTTCTTTACATAAATAGAATTATATATGATCAAAATGGAAAATTTTATAGGAAAATATTCATTTCCAAAGTAGTTTATCTTAGAAAAAGATCCCAAGAAAATGCCCTGTTTTACTTTTAAAAACACTTGTCTAAAGGTATCTATGGCTCTATTATTATTATTGTTTACCCATGAAAATTCCATTTAATGGGCTTGTTTGCCTATCATAGATACTGCTTACCTTGTCATGTGACTGATCAGTTGTTACCCTCCGGCATTACCCTCAGCTATAAATGATACTCATCTTCTTGTCTGGCAGTGCTACAATTTTAATCACAGCTGTGATTATTGGCTTAATTTGACATGTAGGAGTCAGTGTTGGCATTGTTAGAGCACATGCACTGGAACAAGCTGGAAACACCTGACTATCGCTGTGCTTTTAAAGCCCTTTTTACACTCTGGTTTCTCTTCAGATCGTATAAATCTTTCGCCTTTTTTAAAGCCCTTTTTATTTTCTCTCCATTTGAAGTCCTTTGAATATTTAGCCAGTATCTCATAATTTTCAACAAGGTCTTGTTGAGCTGCATGTATTAATCTTTAAGCCAAGCATAATTCTTGTCTTGACAAAGGAGGAATTAAGTAGACAAAGTTTAATAACAGTAAGTGAATAGAGTAAAATCCAGTTGTCTGGTGTACTGGTTTACAGTGGCCTGTTATGAGAAGTTGGGATTAGTGGAATGGCAAACGGGTGAGTCTTTCCAAAGTGATGGGATGCCAAAGTGGGCCTGGCTAGCCTGACACTGCAGGCGTGGCCAGCCAGCATCTACTGCCACAGGAGCACAGCTGAGCTGACGCTCATTCCTGATTGGCTTTCCTATAACTGCTCATGCTCCCTCTCTGAGCCCAGACGCTGATGTTAACCCTACAAAGTGACACTGTTAACTTTGTCCCAATTAACAAGGGTCCTTAGCTAGTATGTGTTACTCTGAGTATGTGTTACTCTGCCAGTTCCATGTCACCTCTGGGTTTGATTTTCCTTTATCCCATCATCCCTGATTTGGAAATTCGTTATTTCATCCTTGTGTGTTATGCTGTGAACAGCCACTTTGTTTCCTTTATTCAGAAAGACAAGCCATTCTTTGCCTCCCATCTTTAGGAATTGTAGGTTTATCTAGGCTGTTATACTAGAAGATGTGAATCTGTAATGCTGTAAAAGAGTGCTCCATGGAGCTGACATGGGGAGAGATTTTAGCCTTCAGTATCAGACAGTCCAAGGTGTTGGAGAGTGTCCTTGCATCTGAAGTGACTATTTACAGGTTGCCTAAGATGACACATTCTATGCTGAAGGAGCTGTGGCTCTGAGTGGAAGTCCTCCAGTGCACACTGAGCTGTGAGCAGTTCATCTGGGCTGGGGAAGCCCACAACTCTGCTCCCACAATGGTCTCTGTTCATAGGAGCTGAGTTCCTGGTGATACGCAGGACAGGGACAGGCTGAAGCACCGGTAGTGTGGATATGACCAGAACCCTTGTTGCCGTTGTTGTTGTTGCTGCAGCTGCTGCTGCTGCGACTGTTTTCCTGAAGAACTTGAGTTGCCTTCTGTAGAACTCAGGTCTGAAGTCACTTGGTCAAAGGAAGGACTGATGCTTCTGTCCCAGTGAAGGAATAACATAACAAAGTATTTACAGTGAGCAGCCTGGGTCAGAAACTTGTGTTGGTTTCCCAGTGACAGCAGTGGCAGCGTTAGACGGTGTCTAAAGGCTTCCAAGCTTTGGGCACAGCTGTCATGGGAGCCCAGTGACTATGGGAAGTTTCCTTATAGTGTTTTCCTTCCCTGGGTGATCCATCACTCGGCCTCTGTTGAAGGACATAGTTCTAGTAGAATTAAAACTGAATGGCTCAAAAGTGCATGATTAATTGCATTCAGTTTCAATTACGAGTATTGATTCCCCACTGCTGCTGTGGCCCCGGAGGAGGAAACTTGGCAGCCGGAGCAGCAGCAGTCGCCTGTTTACCTCATGAGCCTCCTCACAGCTCGTCTACCTGCTTTCCTAGTCTTTCTTACCCACTGCTCACCAGGCACTTCATAAGCTACCTTCATGTTTTTCTGAGAGTGTGGAACATGAGATAGTTCGGTGGATATAACTGCTTGCACCACAAGCCAAAGGACTCAAACTCTAATCCCTAGAGCAAATGCAAAAGCCAGATGTGTGCTGTGGGCATCTGGGATCCCAGCACTCTTAAGAGGGTGAAAGTGGAGACGGTAGGAGCCCCAAAGGTTCACGAACCAGCTACCCTGGTGTACACAGCAGTAAAACATCAAAGAGACCCTGTCAACCACACAGAAGGTGAGGACCTACTCCTGAAAGCTGTCCCCTGACCACCATGCAAATACTGTGGCGTGTGCACACCAGCATGAACACATGTACACACACACACAGTAATAACAAAATGTCTTTCTTACAGTAAGATAAAGGTGACTTGTTCACATGTACTGGGAATTTTCCTAAGGGGTGTGTGTGTGTGAGAGAGAGACAGAGACAGAGACAGACAAAAACTAAGTATAGCAGAATGGAGATTATTTAATCAAAGCAATAGTTGTGATTTCTTTCAGCATTGACTGACTGTTCTTAAAACTCTGCATTGTGAGAGGCAGGTAAATAAGTCAAACTGATTCATTTAGGAATATGGCTGGGATACAACAGGAAACTCTCAGCCTGTCACTGAAAGTCAGGCTAGGTACCTGTCTTCAGGTGACTAAGAGGCTGGCTTATAAAACAGGAGTTACAGTGTTCCCCATGATAAATCTAGGACTGGTGAGTAAGAACTTCAGGGGATGGGCAGAGTTTAGCTCAGCACTTGTCTAGCTATCAAAGATAGATGGTTCTGCCCAGGAGCAAGCCAGGTTTAGGTGATACATTTTGAATTTACTTAACTTATCTGGTAATGGTTGCTGACTTTAACGTGCCTTCTAATTTACTGCTTTACGAGTTTCTAGTTGACATCCTCAGTACTAATGACAGGGTAGGCTCCATCCCTAGAGAGTGGTTTGCCTTTGTGCTTGGCTTTGAGCTTAGAAGGCAGTCTGCCTCACTGTGGAGTGCGGTTGGCATTGTAAAGCAGGGGTGGTGAGCGGGCAGGGGAGAGGCGTGGGGTAGGTCATCCTAGGCATCTCCCCTAAGATTCACTTACCACACAGACGTCATTTAAATTGGCTCTCTGACAGAGTTTGTTCGAAGAAAGATATATGGCTTCCCAGAATGCTCACAGGAAAGTTATGTCTACAGGATCACAGAAATAAACAGAGTGATGGCCCTGAGGCTAGGTGTGTAAGGATGCATACCCATCATACCCAGTGCAGCTTCAGGCTGTGAGAGCCAGGTAGAGCAGCACACTGGTTTGGAGCACGAACATTAGCATGCATCTCCAAGAAGCAGTTTAGTAGAGCCCTGAGCGCTCAAAGAACTTGGGTGTCAAAGAGCATTTGAGGAAGAAGTTAGAAGTTGCCTGCTTCAGAAATGTGGGGCAGGGAGAAGGACATGGTAACAATGGAGAGGCAGTGCCTTCCGTGGCTAATAGAAGGGTCTTTGTTTTAATCCTCAAGGCCATGTGGTGCATTTGTCTGCCGTGGTCTCCATTGCTCCTTTCTAATCACTGCCAGCAGAGGGGATCTGAGAGAGGAAGGTGTGAGGCAGTGCTGCTCTGAGCCCTCAGTTCCAGGGTTCAGAAACAAAGATGAGTGACTGAGGTGGCCACAGCGGACACATTCCCTTGTACTGAGGAGAGGTCTGAGCTTCCTGTGCTGTCAGGGAGACTGACTCTGCTCAGCTGCGTGTGCGCACTTAGCACACACACAGATCACCTCTGCAGTCACAATGCCTCTTTCAGCTGCAGGTGAAAGGTGAGGCTTTACTGAGCATGCCTGCTCGCTGCAGGGAGCCGCTCAGGCTTCTCTGTGGTTTTTAACTTACCTCTGTTCCTCTCGATCATTCTACTTCTTAGTAGAAAGGATGCCCTGAGCGCCCACAGACATCTGTACAGGATGCCACTCCCAAGGGGCACGTGTTCTCCTGAGTGAAAGGCGAATCTTACCTCGAGATAAATCATGTCAGGCAGGAGAAGTTGCTAAAACTCTTTTGATGTCTTAGAGATTGTTAGCAGACAGTAAAGAATCCAAGCATGATTCATCTCCAGGAGTATAAATGCCCATTCTCAACACTACTTAAATTCTGTCATTTTAGGAAAAATATGAGCAAATGTCCACATAGGTATGGTTTTTGATTGGTATAAGAATGCCATCGTCAATTGCTTGGTTACTGACCTCAAATGGTCTCTTATCACCATTGTGCTCATCATATTAAGAATATCCACAGTTCCTAAAGCATTTTAGTAGTTATAGGAACCCAGTCACACTCCTCTCATTAGATTTCATACCCAGAGCTGACTTTGCTTGTCATCCCAGAGGTCATGCTTCTCACCACATGGTGGGGATTGTCACTGGAGACACAGTTTGGACGCTTGTTATCTTTTATATGCAATTTTTTTTTCTAATTTTGCCCTTTTAATTTGCAGTTAAATATTCATGGTATCATTGCTAGGCGTGTAGACTGTTATGGCCTTGGGTCAAATTGCGATGAATGGATGAACTTAAGGAGTTTTGGTTTTGTAGGCCGAGTCTATGCCGTGCTATCAAAGCGAGAAGGCCGAGTGCTTCAGGAAGAAATGAAGGAGGGGACGGACATGTTCATCATCAAGGCTGTGCTGCCTGTGGCGGAGAGCTTCGGCTTCGCGGATGAAATCAGGAAGAGGACCAGCGGGCTGGCTAGCCCCCAGCTTGTATTCAGCCACTGGGAGGTGAGATGCAGCCCGCCTTCCCTAGAACCAGGCACAGGTTAGGGGAACTGGCCTCTTCTGGCATGAGGGCCCAGGCAAGGAACAATGAAAGCTGGCTTACAGCACCAACATGCATTTTGCTTATAACCTAAAATCAAAGAGACGGAACATTTAATCCATTTTCCTCCTGCCACAGACACATATTAAGTTAAAGAAAAATGACAGCATTTTTTAATGTGGAACTTGAAGTCTTTCCCTTGGGGGCAGGAGGACGGGGAGAGAGTCTTCCAGTACAGGTGGGGGAGAACTCTTCAGGGAAGATCTGCAGTTTGTCCTTATAATCGTCAGCCATTCTGGAGGTTGGGGTTCTGTGGCTTCCCCAGAGGAATGGTGTAGCTCACCGCACCCTTCCCTTGACCACACATGGAGTCAAGCACACAGCAAGTCCTTCTATAGTCACAAAGGGACACTCAGTAGGTACACTGCAGGGAAGAGAAGGGGGTTGTGAATACTGTGTTCTGAGTGTGTGGGAGGCATCAGGTAGCCCTTCCTGAAGAGATCCTTAAAGGAAAATTAGCCATCAACTAGCAGAGAGAACGCTTGATCAGAGGAGTATAGGCCAGGAAAACGGAGTAAGGAAAATCCTAAAGTCCTGAACAGAAGTCTTTATGTGAAAACTGAAGAGAGGCTGTCTCAAAAAAGCAGCAGTTTTTTTCTTGTTCGTAAGAAACCTAAGTAATTCTAGTTCTCCTCTTCCATGCTGGTTTGTGACTTGGGAGTCAGTGGTGTTGCTATGTGCTGGGCTGGCTTTCGCATTCTGACTCTGCAGCTTCCTGGGACAGTGCAAAACTTCACTTCTGGGATAATTTATGTGGAGCACCTGCCTAAGCCCTGTGTTGCAGGCCTTTGCTGCTGGCCAGAGGTTCCTTTGCACTTCTCTCACTTCCTGTAGCTCGATGGCTTTCTTCCTCTAGGACCCTTTAAACACAGAGCTTACATTTACACGGTCAGTGAAGAATGGAAATAATCAAGGAAGACAGTGTCCAGTCCAGAGAACTGGGCGTCTGCTTTCCCAGTGAAATATAATGCCCATAATGCGTAACAGAACCAGTGTCCAGTCCTAGCTGCATCTCTCTAGGTAGCATAAACAGCGTTAACAGGGCCTCCTGAACACTAAATGGATGTTCTTCACCATTGCCTTCTGACCAAGTAGCCTTCCTCTCTGTTTCTCATTGTGTTGATACCATCTGGGGCACTGTTCTCAGCTTGTAAGTAACCATTTCCCGTTTATCCAGAATTCTAGCTTTTCAGCTTGGGTTTTAGTTTTTTTACATAAAGCACAAAGCAGTAAGAGAGAGAAGTAGATTTAAAATGGCAGTACCTGAAAACTGGAACTGTCTGCTGGAGTCCTAGTGACCAGGTGTGTCAAGGCAATACAGCTAAACATTGTTTGCAACTGAGTGAGGTGACCCTGAGAGGTACAGCACTGGTCTCACTAGTGCCGCCCCTGGTGTCAGAAGTCAGGCTTTTGACATCATAGATGACAGCCACAGCTGGCCTTGGTCAACACTGGCACAAGGAATTGTTATAGTGTCTCTGATCTGAACAGGGGCATTGGGTACATAAGGCCTGGGGCTTTCAATAAACAGAGCCTTAAATAAGCCTTCATTGCCATTGGATGAGTGATGTATCATTTATTTCATTTTTGTTTTAAAAGCTCATGAAATGAGGGAGCTATGAATAAGTTTCTCAGGTTGGCCTTAACTTGCTATGCAGCCACAGATGGTTTTGGATCCTGATCCTTGTGCCTCCACTCCTCAGCGAATATGGTTATATGTTTACACCACCATGCCTGACCAACTTTGAAAATTATTTTATGGAGTCTCTTTAAATGTTTATGAATGGGTCTAGGAAGAAGGCTGGTGCCAGAGAGGGTGCAGGGGGCGGGTGTATAACGCCATGGCTCTGCAAACATGAGAACTTGTGTTCAGGTCTCTAGCACCCATGTGAAAAAACAAGTGTGGTTGCAGATGTCTGCAGTCCTAGCAATGGGAGGGTAAGACAGGCAAGTTCTGGCTCACTGGCCGGACAGCCTAGGGAAGACAACAGGCATCTTCCTCTGGCTTCCATGTACACATTCATAGCCATGCAGCCACACGTTCATATGCATGCAATGCACGCACACACACACACACACACACACACACACACACACACACACACACACAAATTGAAGGTTGTCTGTCTTTTCCTGGTTGGCAAATATATTATGGAGAAAAGGGATAAGACTGCTCTAACAGAGGTGTTCCAAAATACAGTGGGCCAATTTCTCCTTCCAGTCTGAGAAGGTGGTACGGAGTTGGCACGTGGCTATATGACAGCCCAGCTCATCCTGTCTTTCCTTAATGGTCATGGTAATTGGTCTACCTCCCACCACAGCTCTATCCCAGCCTAAAGGGCTGGGGCTGCAGAAGAGGCCCCAGTCCTCAGTACATTTTGGATTTCTTCCTTATCCTATCACCCAGAACAAATCATATGGCCACATCTAGCAAGGCCCCACCTAAGGAAGCTGGGAAATGTAGTCTTTAACTAGGTCAGGAGTCCACAAGCTGCTGCCCATTGCCTGTTATTAGAATATAGCCTTTATCAGCTTGCCTGGTATTTTCTGTAGCTGCTTTCCAAAGAGTTAAATAGTTAAGATAGAATTGTTTTGAGGTGTGTCTAGCTCTTACAGAGTATCCCTGCTTCCCCAAAACCCAAGTGGCCATGTGCCCATCTGTCTCTGTAGAACCAGGAGAATAGACACATGCAAGAACAGCAGGGTTTACTGTAGGCGAGCCCTTGCACAGGAGCCATGGTGAGTGTATTATACTTTGCATCGCAGAGACATTTTTTTTTTTGAGCCTGGGTTGAACTTACACACTTAGTAATGTCTAAAACTATAGCATCTGAAACAGCTGCAGGCAGTTGTTTAAAAATAAAACAAAACAAAACAAAAAATTCTTAATAAATAATTTGAGAAAAATTTTGTCAAGAAAACTTCTGTCTTGGTTGTAAGGCTTCTGTCCTTATCTTGCCACCTGCCATGGTCCTATTTCCAAAAGCTTCAAATCTTTTAAAGTCTTTAAAACTGCATCATAATTAAATGTCACTGATCTGGTACCCCTGCCCCCAGTTAGGTTTAGAAATAACATGGTTGTTGAGATCTGCCTTCTCACTCCAAGGATTTTTTTTATTTGTGTTCAGACATACCATATAATTTACAATCAAGAGCTTTTGAGAGAAAGTGCTTCAGAAAATAGAGGAAATGAAATTACAGGCATTTTCCACGAGGAAACCTTTGAAGTCAGCGATCTCATAATTTCTTTCTAAGTTTTACCCTTCTTGCAAAAGGGGGGAACAGAGCTAATAACAGACACGGAAGGGAAAGTGTTCTTAGCCAGCGCTGTTGCCACACATGTCAGCCCAACCCCAGATCCACCACTTCATCCTGAGGTGACCCTGGGGGAGACTACTGAGGAAGGTGGTTACCAGAAGAGCTCCCAGGAGGTTATTTTGGGTGTGGTGATTCCCACCTGCTTGACCCAAATGAAATGGAGCCCCTAAGCCCTAAGCTTTCCCCTCTAGAACTGTGTGTGTGTGTGTGTGTGTGTGTGTGTGTGTGTGTACATATTTATGTGTCCATATTTGTGTGTACATGTATGTCTGGATGTGTGTGTGTCAGTGTGTGTGTATATGTGCATGTATGTGTCCCCATATGTATGTTCATATGTGTGTGTATGCTTGTGTACATGCTTCCCCACACACATGTGTCTATGTGGGCAACAACTCTCTTGGGTGCCCTCCTGTTAGTTAAAAGGTGGTATACACCTCTAGCTCTTGATTTGGAAAATTGGTCTGAGGAGTGAGCTCTGATAGTCAGGTTCTGTGTGAACCAGTGAAGAAGGATCCTTTCCTCTAATCTGATGGCAGTCCTTGCTCTACTAGACAGCCATAGTGGACCGGGCTTCTTTACTCCATCTCCCCTGTGTTGGAGTTTCTTTGGCACATTGATGCAGGCAGCTGCAGGATGACCACACAGGTGTGAGAGTGGTGGACGTGAAGGCAGAGACCCTGGCCAGGTCAGATCTCCGCACACAGCATGAAATCCTTACAGCCAAGGCCCTCAGGGAACCTCCGAAGAAGATAGTTCATACAAGCAGCATCCCTGGAAGCCTCTAAGGAGAAAAACTGAGCCAATCTCAGATGTCTTTAGCAGAAGTCCCAACAAGATAGGACCCATTGCACACAAAGTCCTGGTTCAGTCCTCAATACCATATAAACCAGACATGGTCACACACTGGTAATCACAACACCTGACAGGTAGAGGCAGGAGGGTCAGAAGTCATCTTAAACTACTGAGTAACCGGTTTCTGACCCATCATGGGCTACATGAGCCATCACCAAAACAATAAGCAAGACCGTGTTCACAAAGTTGATCATCATTAAAGACAAAGGCAAGATTAGTGAGGATATCAGTCAGTTGATCATCATTAAAGACAAAGGCAAGATTAGTGAGGATATCAGTCAGGTAACGTTCTCCTTTTCATTAAAGATGAAGCTATTTCTTTCATGATTATGAAGTGTTTCGCTGAGAACTCAGAGTGACAGATATTCCAAGTCTGTTGAATGGACACAGCTCCCATGAGTCCTCTTATTTGTGTATTACCATTCCTAGGAAGATTAAGTGTTCATTTCTGGACTTGTTTCATTAGCCAGAGACTAATGAAATTAACATCTGCCTCACCTGGCTCATGCTGTCACCTTCTTTTACAAGGTCATTCCCAGTGACCCATTCTGGGTGCCAACCACTGAGGAGGAGTACCTGCACTTTGGGGAGAAGGCAGATTCTGAGAACCAGGCCCGAAAGTACATGAATGCAGTGCGGAAGCGGAAGGGCCTCTATGTGGAAGAAAAGATCGTGGAACATGCAGAAAAGCAGAGAACCCTCAGCAAAAACAAGTAGCTAAGAGGAAGCAGCTACTGCTAGTGGTGGGGCCTTTTCTAATGAATTAACAAGTATTATCAAGGGTCTAATCTGGGAAAATCTCATTTTGGTAAATTATCTGTGTGGATTCACTTTCAATAATAAATATGGTCTATATATTTTAAAGATGTCAGAGAACATACTTTCAAACTGTTTCTTTAATTCTGTTTCACAGTTAGAGTTGATTGTGTTATGAAGAGTCTTACTACAACCCTCTTCAATGAGGTATGTGCCGAGGTCAAGGCATCCCTTGGTGCTAAGCGCTGCTGGGCAGACACCATAGGCGGAGCTTCATCTCTAGGTCCTGAGTGGCTACTCAACTGGCATTGGTTAGTCATTTGCCATGGTTGACGCCCTGTGAACTTCACCTGAGTTACTGACTTAGTCCTTGGTCAAAGTGTAACATCACTGGAGAGAGCACGTACCTGGACAGCAACACCTCTTCAAAGTACCAGTCAGTGTTAGCTAGCCAAAACAGCCTGCCATAGCCTGTGCTTCATGCCCCTCGACAGAGTGCCCTCTCCTTCCTAAATTAGTGTCCCTGAGCTTTGTGCCCTGGACCTTTTTATTAAAATAGAAAGGAATTTCTGTGATCATGTTTACTGTTCCTTCTCTTTTTTTTTTTTTTCCTTTTCTTTTTTTTCGGAGCTGGGGACCGAACCCAGGGCCTTGCGCTTCCTAGGCAAGCGCTCTACCACTGAGCTAAGTCCCCAACCCCTTACTGTTCCTTCTTAAACACACCAAAGAACTATAAACTAAAAGTTAATGTGGATGGGCCACTGTCAGTGTTTTAAATGGTTTTCCTGTCATCTGAATTGCCTTGTTTAGGTATCCCCATTTAAGGAACAAATGCAATGTGATCAAAAGTCAATCCTGTAATTTCTTATACTGTGTAATAATGTTATAGTCATATGGAGGATTTTTATATAAAATTATCACATCTAAAGTTATTGAAACTTCTTTAATGGGTATTCTTAATAACCTATGTTACTCTTAATAGTGGTTGTGGACACTCTTTCTTTAATCTTCAGATCCTTGGCATAGCTAGTTGTGTCTAATTGACCCAGACTTTAAAGAAAGTATTCCTGGATAACTCACTGTCTGTTTAAATTTAACAGATAATGGAAGCTAAATTAGCCTAGGAGCACGTGTTGTCAAGTGTAGGTTCATTTAAACTTTTGAATGGTAAGTAAAGCTAGCTGACTGATCGCATATGTAGATAACGTCATTCAGCAGTGCCATGAAATGTTCCCATATCCTCTACACTTGGTCTGTATATGAAAGAGAGGCTAACCCAGAATGATTTGGGGCTCTCTACAGTTCCATTGAGCACAGAAGTGGGGCTCTCAGGATTGTAGAAGGCTACTTTTCTTTCCCCATACCTAGGAAGCACACTAATGGGCAGCACAGTGTCACAGGGATACATGAGCAGAGGTGACACTGAGTTGCCACTTACCCTCCCCAGCTCTAAGGAGCCAGCTTGGGGCCTCGGTCTTGAAACACTATCCCCATCTGTGACTGCAGAACAAGACTCCTACTGTGTGCCCCATACTCTTCCTAGATTCTAGCCTCCACTTGTTAAATTTACTGAAAACAAATCAAGAAGCTTGCCTGGACATGGGGGAAACTCTGTTAGCACCACTTTCTCAGAGTCATTTCTGAAGAGTGCAGTGGGGCAAGGAAGGCCAGCGTGAGAAATCTCAGAACTAGGTCTGCTCTTGGCCTGCCTGCCACAGCTGCTGCAGACCCTGCCTCCCCTGTCAAATAGTAGAGTAGAGGGCCCTAGAGACAGTTCTGAAGAGAAGACACGGGTCAGAGGTGGCTGGTGGACATAAGGCCAGACTTGCTACTTCCCATTTAGTCCTGAGCACAATCAGCGGGAGAAGAGGGCTAGGAGGGACCAGGCTCTGGGACTTCCCGGCGGGAGGAGTCGGCAAACCTTTCCAGCTCCACTCCTCTTGGGAGGCCAGAAGGGGCCTGCTCTTTGGATATAGCCTCTGTAGAGTCTTGAGGAGTAGCCTTCTTCAGTGATCCTAAGAGGGTGCCTAGCACGAAGAGGAAAGGGTTGGGAAGGTAGCTTCTCTTGTATGTTGGCACATATAATCATTTGGCCCTCATAGCTATTAAAATGGAAATAGACGTTATTGGAACCTGGTAAGGAGTCAAGGATGTACTCAGCCAGACACTCCTGAGCAGCTGTGGAACAGAGCTCTCCCACCAGCATCCGCCTCCCCTTTCCAAGAGTAGGAGAGCCTTGGAGAAAGCAGTCCACAGTAAACTGGAGCTACAGTGGTCCCACACGGTTAGACACAACCCTAGTCTGTCCAGTGACTACACATAAGTACCCATGACAACACAGTGGGACTAACACCTCCTCGGAACGTGACAGTGGTCTTTAAGGCAGAGGGGAACATTCATTAGCCTGACCTGTTTTACACACTTGGAATTGACAAATACATCACAGATGGCTGAGATCTGGAAGGCTGAGCCTTTGACTATCCTCTCCCCATCTCATAGGTCAAGGCAACCAACGCTCCTCAAAGGATTCCTGCTCCTGTGAAGAAACTGTGGGTGGAGGTCAGAGTGCAAAGCCAGATTATACCAGAGCCATTAGCAAAGGAGTCAGGGAGACAACATCTCTATCCCCCATTCAAGCTGTATGTATGATAGCTTGTAGTTTCCCCCTCTATCCAGAAGGGGAGAGAGATCTAGAAAACAGCCCCACACTTTTCCTTTCAAGAAAGAGTTGAGGAGCTGCGGTACAAGAAGTAGTGTGGGTTTGATCGTTCCACACGGTCAGTCCACATAGGTCATTCAGCCACACTAAGATAGATAAGACCCAAATAATTCAATGACTGTTGGCCTTGACTGTTTGGCAAAGAGGTAGTACTATTTATTTGATTGCTGTACCTGTAGAAATGAAGCTAGAGCTATGAGTGGTCATCCATTTCACATGGCCAGCCTCAGAGCATTATGGCAGGGGAAGATGCATGACATACTGTGTGGGCCCATTCCAGAGTGCCGTACTGAGTGAGAGAAACTCACTTTGTAGTAAGTGGACACACTGCAAGGCAGTGGTCCTCAAAGCGGTGCTGTGGACCAACAGCATGAACTGGTCACCTGAAAGCTGGTCAAGAAAGGCAGATCTTCAGCCCTTCCTGGAATCCCCAAATGGATCTGGCCTAGCCAGCTGTCTAAAACATGGCCCTGGGGTGTTCACGCCCAGGTTTGAGGGACATGAAGCATTCATTATGTGTTTTGTATTCACTATGTGATTTACAGAGGAAAATGCACACTTCTCATCCTGCAGTAATCATGGCAGTGATCATCCCTTAAGAATAAGCAAAATTTGGCTAGACATTATGTGGATATTCTCCCTTTTATACTAGATCCAAAAATGCTTAAGGATATGTGCTCTGTTTTTGCCGGAGTAGGATTCCCAAGTGAAAGGTAAAAGGACAAAATTTAATAACAAAAAAAAATAATGTGAAAAGGAGCATCCACCTTTCAAATGGCCTTCCTCCCACCTCGCAGGGCTCGCAGGGCCAGTGGATGCCACTACGATGAACAAAAGTATGATGGGAAGATGGGAACGCTGAAAGGAAGAGCCGTGCTTGCATGGTGGAGGAGGTGGAACTGGAGACAGGATAGGTTGAGAAAGGGCTGAGGCTGACAGTGGAACAACTCAGTGACCAATGTGGTAGGGTGCAGTGGGATGGGGTGGGGTGCGACAACCTGGAGCTTATGCAGATTCACCTCTGGAACATTCTCCCTGGCCTTGAGATACCCCTGGCTTTGGGCAATGACAGACCCAGATGAGGACTTCCTGGAAGGACCACCTTGGTCCATGATGCTGCTGAGGGCCCTTTGTGAATCAGTGGTCCTGATGGTCCTGAAGTGGACAATAGCCTTCTAGGTGTCTGTGATCTGTGCCATGGCCTGAGGCCATGTTGATGTCCATGGGTTCTGCTGCCCCATGGGGGTTTGGGCAAGAGGATGTGAGTAGCGTGTGCTGCCATCTGAAGCCCTGGTGATATCAGGGTCCCTGCCACCACCGAGGGCCAAGTCTGGGTCTGTGATCCTCAAGCAGCTGATGTCAGTTGCCAGTGTTAACTTCCTAAGACCACTCACATGCCCATAGTCTATGCTGCAGCCTGAAGCCACGCTGTTGTCAAGAGCCATGCTGCCACTGGGGTTCATATTGATATGGGTGGCCTGTGGTGCCATCTGAGGCTGCCCTGAGGACTTTGCTTGGGTACCTGATCCTACTGCAGGCAGGTGCCATGTTTGTGGTCTTGCTGTCACCAAAAACCATGAAGAAGTCCTTGTCCTGAACTCCAGCTGACTGTAAAGGAAGTCATTTTGGCAGATACACAACTGAGAAAAAAGGACATGGACAACTTCTGTGACAACCCCCTCCTCTCCCCACCCTCCCCAAAAGGAAGCCATCAAAGAGAACTCTAAAAATTGTGGTAAGGATGCTGAAGTATAGATCTCCACAACTGATGGCATCTGACAGAGGTGCAGCTGAAGGAAGACCCGTGCTCCAGTAAGTGTATGGACAACACAATTGCACTTGTTTCTGTTGGTTTTAACTTGTTGGAAGCGAAGTCACAGGCCAGGGGGCTGGACATGGTACGACTGGGAAGTGAGTATGACTGATCGGGTGTATGAGGTGAAAGAATCAATAAAAATATTATTTGGAAAAAAAAAAAGAGATGTCAAATTTCTGTATGAAGCATGGGCCGATGGAGGAAGAGTTCACCTGTCTTTCAAGTCCAGTAGCCAAGGGAGGAACGGAGTGTCCACAGCTCACAGATCTGGGTCACTTTTTTTTTTAAGTCAAAAAGACCAGATCAAACTGGAAAGGGTTGTTTGAACATCAGATTTAGATGCTTCCTTTTTTATTTGCCCTAATTCAAAAAAGAAACGACCTTCTAAGGTATCTCTTTCTCTCTCTCTCTCTCTCTCTCTCTCTCTCTCTCTCTCTCTCTCTCTCTCTCTCTCTCCATTCCCCCAACTCCTCTTCCCTCCCTGAACCCCAGCTTCTCTTTTCTCCCAGAAAGCTATCATGTGTAACCCTTGAGGTCACTGGAAGAGCATGTGTTTTATAAGCTACCCTTCCCAAGATGGCAGCTCTGAAAGTGACTTCCTTGTAGAGAACACTGGTTTGGGTTCGAGAAGAGTTTATTACCCTGCTTCCAGAGGCTGTAGAATTTTATCTTTTCCACTGTCACCTTTTACCCCTTCAAAATAAATAGGATTTGGCATGTGGGATGGAGTTTGATGCAGAAAAGATGTGTCACTGATCAAATATTTCTTTAAAAACGAGAAAAGTAACCTTGTGTCTGAAAGTGAAGATTGTAGGTACCGCAGTTTTTGTTTCAAAGTTTAAGGGTCCGTGATTTGTGGAAAAATGATACCCTAGACTCAAACAGTATATAAATGCAAATAGTGCTTTATTCTGCAGAAGTCCAGCATGCTAGGGTCTCCCCATTACCAAGATAGACATCCAAGTGAGCTTGCAGGCCTGATTTAAAGCACATTAGGGAATTCCTGGGTAGGTGACCTCTATGTTAATCTGTTGGGTCCATCTCTGCAGACATTCCATTACTGGAGTGTGGTGGCTGGAAACTTGCTAGGGAGGTCTGGTAACTGTTGGCTGAGGAAGTAGCTAAGGAAGTCTGGAAACTGCTGTTGACCCATTGTCCTTGCCTCAGACAAGGTGGCAAAGCAGCTTCTGAGGCCTAGACTTGCCTGGAATTGCCCAGTTCTTGGAAACAGATTTAGGCCTAGTCTCCTTAACTGCCAGTTTGAAGCCTGTCATGGAATCAGCCTAGCCTTCTCAAAAGTTAATTACCTTGTTCAGAACAGGTGAATCTGTAAGCAGCAACCAACCTCCAGCAAGCTGAGCAAATTGACCTGTAGCTTCCCACTGCCTCCTTTGCAGCCAAATGTTCTAGAGGTTCTCAGGGAATCCCACAGAGCAGTGCCAACCTTCACCCTGTCACTTCTCGGGGGAGGGGAGGCACCGTGGCACACTGCCAACTTGTTTCCTTCATCCTCACCTGCACCCCAGCCTTTCAACAGCCGCACTGCTGCCAAAACCCCAGATCCTGTCACCATCTTTAAAAGTCACTGAGATACCAGAATTCCTAGAGTTAATGAGATTGAGGTGTTGCTTGGATATCAAGAGAGGAAAAGCCCATAGGTGGCTGCTTTGCAATTCAGGTGGACAGCCACTGTCCTGTCACACGCACCCTTAGCTATCACAGCCACTCTGTTCGCTTCTGAGTATGACCAACTCCTCAGTGGAGGAAGCTAAAGCTCCAAGATACTGTGTATGCCCCCGAGGTTCCTCTACTCGAGGTGGAGTAGATGGATTGGTGCTGCACAGAACAGAAACCCCAAGTAAGGAGCTTCAAGAAGCCAGGAGGGCTGGTGGTACATGCCTATAATCTCAGCACTTAGGGGGCCGAGACAAGGATCCCACAATTTGGAGGGCAGACCCAGGCACAAGAACTAAAACCAACAATGGAACAAAACAGAAAACCCACTTGGGGAGCCTGTTCCCAGCTGATGCAATGAAGCTACAGCTATCAAAGTCCAGGGTGCCCTCTGTCTCCTGATGAACCAGGGTACGTGGTTGGGGTGGGTGAGCATATACAGGGAACTGCAGGTGCCTGAGGCAGCCCTGTCTTTTCAACAATATATGTACTTAAGTGGAGAATGGCCATACACTTCGGCCTGACAATCTGCTTAGCAATTTACAGGAAGGTCAAAGATGCCCTAACAAGGCTGCACATAGTTTCCCTAGTGTCTAATGGTGGAGCACTGCCTTAATCAACATAGTGAGTGAATCACTGATATTCCTTAGAAACACTAGAGATGTTTACTTAACTGTGGTGGTGTGTCTGGGGGTGCCATAGTGTACAGTTCTTTTAGGTGAAGGCCTTCTCTGATGATCTTCAATGATAAAGCTCTCTTAGATGATCTTAGCTTGTGTGCCTAACTTTATTCAAGGTGGGCTTATTCGAATACTCTTTCCTTGGGGTGAGCCAGGGGCAATATATGGACCTTGAAGAGTGGGAAGGAGTTTTTCAGAGTAAATGAAAATTATTGGCTGGAGTTTTTAAGTTCTGTGAATGCCTCATTTGCATGGAGAGGCATTCCAGAAATCCCAGGTACCTGCTGGGCGGGTTCCTAGGGGGAGGTGGGGGAGAGGAAGAAGGGGAAAAGAGGAAGTTGAGCCTGTAGGCCTGACAAGGACTACTCCAGGTAGAGGGTATGGGGGTTCAGGCTCCCTAGACAAGGTCAGAGAAGGTGAATCTCTGCTGGTAAAGGGAGTCCTCCATTTTGCACTGCACTCAGAGGAGCTATCTGTCACGGTAGACTTCAACCTTAATTAGCAGGGTTTCCCCGCAGTTAATACTAGAGAACTCGAAGATGTATGAGGATATGAAAAACCAAGCCAGCCGCACAACTATGTTCTAACGAATTTGCATTATGTACCTATGTGTACATTATGAATAACGCTAAGACCGTCTGAAGATGTCATGAATCTGTTGCATTTATCAGCTCTGTAAGTGTCAGGGATCACTTTCCCTTTTCATATCGTTTGCTGTGAAGTTCTAATTTTTCTCACACCAAAGGTGTATTTGCACATCAGCAAAAATCATAAGTTAAAATAATCAGTCCTGAGCCTGTGACTGAACAGAGCTGGCTGCTTAGTAAGGACTGGTCACCGACACTCGCACATTAGAATATGACAGATAGGGACCCTGTTGACGTGGTATGGACAGAAAAGAGGCATGGTTCAGAGTGGCTGGCCAGCAGACACAGGCCAACACAGTGCCAGCCAGACTTCAGGCAGATCTGTCACAATGTCTGATTGATAACTCTCACAGGCAAGGAAGCCAGGCTTTTTGTGCCAACCCTAGCTTTCCAAAAGAGCCCACTGTCTCTCTAAATCTCTGCGACTTAGAGCGCCAGTGAATGGGCTTTGGAACGGTCATGTTTTGAGTCATGTGACTGTGTCACAGACCAAACAGCCTGGCAGGATTTCTTAGGAATTAGTAGCCAGCTAACTGGCAAAGGATCAGAGGGAAAAGGAGACAGCACACAAACACACACACACACACACACACACACACACACACACACACACACACACACACACACACACACACACACACACACACACACCTCTCTGCAGTAGAGGAAAGAGCTATGACATCCCAGTCCTGATGCATGGTCTTGGCACCTGCTGCCGGTCTTCCAGCCTCCTCTAAGTGCATTTTGGTTCAACTTCCTGGTAACTTGTCCTGATGTCCTATAGGAACTTTATTCCAGGATTCCCAGAAGATTTGGCCACTGGACTCAGACCTTGTCTTTGTTTCTGGTATAAATGTAAGCCACCTCCATCCTGTACCATATGGAAAGCTAAGGGATGGCTTCTGGTGCTAAAATGAGAAAATACTGGAGTTGATTTCCTCCTGATAGCCTCTGACCAACTTTTAGCCACCCCGTATTTTCTTTAAAAGGACTATAATGTGGAAGAAAAAGTTGCTGGTGCCAGGAGGGTAGAGTAAGAACTTCAACTCCCACCTCAGAGCGGGCAGGAGCTCCTGGCAGAGACTGGGGAACCCCTAGGTGCCTGGAGCATATCTGAAGTCTGACAGCTGACATCCTGATGAAGAAGGTCCCCAAGGTTTCTTTGACTCTGCCATCCCTGTTGCTGACTTTCCAGGAGAGCATACATAAAAACCCTGTCCAGTTTGACTGTTGCCAGTCAGAGATTAGGGCCACTGCATTCAGCAGGCTGCCCCTGGATCTCAGACACAAATCTACACCTATAATGATGATAGGCTACCATTATGTGCCTTAAATGGTCAGCTGCCTCAGGTTCTGAGTCTTCCCTAGAAAAAGAGGCCGTGAGCCAGACTAACTCCACAGTGAGTTCCTAGTCCTTGCCATTCACATCACGTAAAAGCCAAGAGACTCATTCTTGGTTTTGTGTCAGATCTACTAGATTTGACCCAGGATATAGATGTGGTAGTGAACCATCCCCCGGTAACCTGAGAGTAACCTGAGGTCTCTCTTTGAGAGCTTTCTCCCAGACAGACACTCCTTGGCAGCTGTGTGAGAACCTGGGAGGTGAAGCAGGGCGGGCCTTCCCTGGGTACAAAGGGAGAGCAGCAGAAAGAGCAAAGGCACCATCACACAGGGCAGTTTCTGCTGAGTGCACCTTCACCGGGCACTTCAGAGCCCCCTGCTAACATGCTCAGGGAACTTCCTGGACAGCACCAGGTGACCTTTGGGAGGGATGGACGTCCTGTGATGGGAGATGCAGAGTCAGTGTGACAAGTGTTGCTCTTCTGTGGGAGTGTGTCCTGTGCAGCTCTTCTTACATAGGAAGGGTGTCCTTCTCAAGTCCCACAGCCCTTGGGAAGCACAGAACACCCTTCTGCTTCACTCAGCAAATACAGTGAGTGTTAATCACTTTCCTGCTGGGTCTTGGGAATCACAGATCATAAAGGGGAGAGGCCATCATCTCACAGAGCCTTGGAGACAAAGATGGTGAGACCACACTGGTGTGGTCCCACACACCTTCTAGAAGCCCTTTTGGAGGCAGGAACATACATATACATACCCATGCCAAGTATTTACTCCTTCAGGTTATGATTCATAACAATATATAATTTATAATGATGCTAGTCATGTTAAGATATTATTTTGAGTTCCTACCACACCCCCGACATCTAAGCACTCCATAGGACCCTCACCTCTTTCAAATGTCACTACACCTCCCAGACCAGCTCTGCTGATAGCTAAAAGTCCCAAGCCACACTGGTTAAGAACATGTTCAGCCTGTGGTCACCTGGTTTGTGTTCTAGAGAAGAAAGCCCCTGTGCTGTGTACGCCTCACTGGCCCATCCTAACTTGTGAGTGGGAGTCTGTAGTCTTACTGTTCCAAGTGGGGAGAAAGAAGATGCAGGATACATGGCTGCAAGGGGGCGCAGCCAAGCGCAGCCTCACCACACGGTTTACCTGGTGTGGTGCAGATCCAAGCACCCCAAGTTCCCAAGGCAGAGTTCTAGCCCCTCCCTCCATATGAAGCCCTTCCAGGAGCTGAGGGGAGAGATACAAAGGCAGGGATTGTCTGTAGCAGAGCTGTGCCACCTGTGTGCAGAGCAGCCGTTCAGCATGGTCTGGCCAGCATCGTCAGAACGCTGTGGAGTGTGGGGTGTCAGAGACAAAGAAGGAGGTGTGCACAGGCAGACGGTGTTTCTCTTAGAAGTGGTCCTTGAGTCAGCACTTCCAAGGAGGAAATTACCCATACTCCCTGCGATAGCCGTGTTTCCTACAGATCACAGGCCAAGCTCTGGCCATGCTGCCCCAGCCACCCGTGCTTCCCTGACACAAATAGAAGGAAACAGAGGGGCTCCAGGGGCCACCAACAAGGCTTGGCTTGAGTGTTTCCCAATGTTGTTGGGATTCACCTTTGTTCTTTATTATTCTGACACACTTTCCACCTGCCCTTCCTTGTGCCCTCTCTGGGTGGTGGGGTCATCTTCTCTCTCACTGTAGCAGATCCCTGGTTCTCCTGGTTCCCCTACATACTGAGCAAGTTTTAACTTGGGCCTTTCAGTGATTTGGCCTCTGGGTGGGTCCTCCACAGACAGGCAAAAGGCTCCACACCGGGCAGCTCCAAGCCAGAGTCGTAACTCTCTAAGCTGGAGGAAGAGGGGAAACCACTCCAACCACTACACAGCTCTCCCTCTAGTTCTCTGCAGACTTACCCTACCACATCCTGCGACTAAGGCTGGGTATTTCCGATCCATTCTTCTCCTACTCTTCCTTTGCACTGAGAGGAGATAACAAGATTCCCGCTTCCTCTTCCTGTTTGGACGAATAGCCCATAAAATTCCCCCACCTAGGCTGTTTGTCTCCATGACCACTGGTGGAATCTTTCCTACATCTCAGAGAAGCTTCGTAACTGATTGAGGAATTTGGCGCAAGACGTTACCTGCGAAGAAGACATAGATCTACTTAGGCTTCACCAAATAACATTCTTTCTGGAGCCACAAATCTTATCAGTGTTGGCCGTTTACGTTGTGAGCTTGCCATCACCTACCTCTTTGTCTCCATGGGCCTCAGCTGGGTGTCGATAACCCACACCCCTAATCTTCAGCCTCTAACGCAGGAGGTGTTCCCTGTCTCTCTGTGGCACCTGAGCCCCATTTCTACTTTTGAACTTGGGCTCAAGCCCAGCCCTGCTGTACCTATGGTTCCTCGTGCTCAGCTCCTCTCTGGTGGAAACTTCCCAGCTGCCCCTCTGCCCCTCCACTCTTGTTCCAGAACGGAAACAGCTGTCAGTTTGAGTCACTTGACTCGTTTCCAGAGTTCATTCTTCATTATATAACACAGCTTCTTCGACTATATGTTGAGCCTCCATATAGGTCATATAACTAAATGTGGGGGTTACAAAACTAAGGCAAACACCAAAAGTTCCCAACTGCATAGCAATCAAAAAGTAATGAGTCCAAGTGTTCTGGAAAGTCTTACCCATGCTGCCTCTCCCAGTGTCACAGCCTTGGTTCTGAACATACAACTGGGAACACTTTGTGCTAGGTGTGCCACCACACCATGCAGCACCAAGAACGACACCTCAAGCACCTTGGCTCACATAGAAACTACTATGTATTTAAAGTATTTTGTTTTAACTGCACATATGTTGTACATGTGAGGCTCTCTGGTCCTAAGGAAACATAATGTTTGAAGTACAAAGAAAAAAACCTTTTAGTATTTTCCGATTGCTGTTCCTCAGCATGTATCATGTATGTATACCTTTGGGTTGTAGCGGGTAGAATATTTGATTATAAAAACTAGCTATTTGAGTTATTGACTTAAAATCTATTTTTAAAAATATTAATTGAATTCTATCTTGGGATTAAGACAATTAGTCCTAAGCATTCTTTTGTACTCTGTGTTTATGCTAACATGATCAAATACATGTTTGATTTGTGTGTCTGTTATATATACCTGTATCTCTAGGGTCATGTATAAATATCTCATGTGGAAAAAGTGTCATGGGTGGTAAATGGTTAAGAAGCCTTATGCTATAACATGAAGACCATCGGGGATGGAGAGGGGCAGGGTGTCTGATTTGTTGGAAAGATATAAGTAGGGAAAAAGGACTCTCACATTCTCACTACATGTTGTGGTCATTTATTTCCTTGACTGGCTAGATCTTGGTAAATACTACTTCATAAGTACAAGACCTCGTGCTTGCTATGTTGTGAAGAAACTCAAGGTCCAGGCTGGAATTTACAGATAAGGGACATAGGCATTTCTGTGGCTTGCCTGAGATTGAACAGTATTTTCATACTGTTTAAAACCTGACGTGGGATTCAAAGACAAGACTGGAGTACTGCATGTCCACCAGGATGGTGAGTGGCCTCAGGCAGAGACTATAGACAAGAAGCAAATGTACTGAAGGCCTGTCCTATTTCTGGAAAGAAGTATGGAAAGCTGTCAAGAAGGCCCTGCAAGAGCCACGACAAGCTCCTCCCGCTAATGAGGTGGTTTCTCCATGCTGGCCCTATCGCTCTACCTGCTCAATGTTTAGAAGTTAGCATTGATATAACTATCTCTGATTTGTCTGATTATCTCTAAAGTCAACTGTGGCTTGGAAGAGCTGTGGTAGTCAAATACTCTTTCACCATGACTCATAGTTCCAAGTCTTCAGGACTGTATCCTACATCTGATCCCAACTAGTCAGCCTACCCATACCACCACTCTACACACACACACACACACACACACACACACACACACACACACACACACACACACGTACAAACACACATGCATGCACATGCACACGCACACTCCTGAGACCTTTTGAGGTAGCCATTCCTAGGTGGGTCCAGGTCATATCTACAAAAGTCTACTCCATAATTGAAAACAATGTATCCATTCCCACTCAAGAATGCATGGCCAAGGCACAGAGGTTGATAAAATGAAGTAGAGTCCTGATCACAGACACATGGCACAGGCATAGCACAGCACACTGTTCATTCCTGACTAAGTACATTAGCAATCTGATGTCAAAGGGCTCTTCAGATACCAAACTCCTTCCAGCTTTGTTGACTGCAACACACTTCTCTCCCTTAGGCTTGCTCCACTCCCTGTTAGCAACTTTCCTTGGCAAGTATCCCATGGCTCTGGCATCTCTAGTATTTTAGAGTTTCCAAGGCAATCCAGGCTTCACCTTCACAACTTCCCACAATGGGCTCTCTAAGCCTCCATACTGGGATACCCCTGCTACATGCCTGGCCTCAGTGAGTTTCCTTAATTATGGGGGGAAACCCATAACACCCCTCTTGTATCCTTGACTCTAAAGCCAGAACCACATGAGTGAAGCTGCCAAATTCTGCTGCTTGTTGGGGTTGGAACTTGACTCCCTCATTCAAATACATTTTCAACAGCTTTCTGTATTTGATGGTTTCCTTCACTGCCAAAGCTTAGCTGTAGTAGAACTCACTCTGTAGAGCAGGCTAGCCTCAACTCAGAGATCTTCTTGCCACTGCCTCTGCCTCTGGGCTGGGATTAAAGGTGTGCACCATCCATGCCTAACTCTAAGCTTTAAGCTTTTCTTTATTTCTTTTTTACAAGTTGGAAGTTTAGCTAGGTGTGGTCTTTTTCTGATGTCACCAGTCCCTTTATTTTGTTTAACATCAGGCTTTTCTTTAATCTGTTTATCTCCTTGTACTCAGGACTTAGCTCCAATCCACTTCCTGGTGCTCTTCTTCTCCTCAAAATGTACATTTTATATTTTTCCTCGAATAGCTTGCTCCTTCTCATAGATCTGCATAAGAGAGAACACTAATAACCACATGACAGAGTCAATACTAGGCTATTGTGACATTTCCTCTGCCAGTGTAATTAACCCAAAACTCTTCAAGTTAGCCTCATGGAATTTTTTGGTCAAGAGCAAAAAGCAGCCATATTCTTTCCCAAAATATTACATGTATGGTCTTTAGGCCACACACTAAAATTTGTCTTCTCTAAAACAACCTCCCTTCAATCACCCTTGTTGGCATCAAGAACTAGCTTTACAGTCAGGAACTAGCTTCAGGGTCTCTAGACAGGGACTCATGCGTCTGTTGCCATGGCTATCACCATACATTCCCAGACGCCACCTGGTCTACCTCTTACCTCTACTTGCGAGTGGCTACATCATAGCCTAAATAAAAGGCAAACCCTCCTGATCTTTGTGCTCTCTTTTATCCCCCTTCGTCTCCATCACCCCCTTTGCCCCTTTAAAATAACCACAATAAACCTCTCTCATGTGGAACTGTATTGGCCTGGTGTGGTCTGTCTAGACACGAGCCAAATTTCTAACACAGCAACCCTCAGCCCCATCGTCTTCTATGTCCCCATTAAGCCCATCTTCAAGTGTTTAGACTGCTTTTTTAATCCAAAGTACCAAAGTCCGCATTTCTCCAAACAAAAGCATGGTTCAGCCTCTAGCAGCAATAACCAACTCCTGTTACTAACTCATGTCTTAGGGTTTTACTACAGTGAAAAGACACTATGACCAGAGCAACTCTTATAAAAGGAAATGTTTGATTGTACTGGCTTATAGTTCAGAATTTTAGTCCATTATTGTCATGATGGGAAGCACGGTGTCATGCAGGCAGACATGGTACTAAAGAGGTAGCTGAGAGTTCTACATCTGGATCTGCAGGCAGCAGAAGGAGAGACCCCGGGGCTATGCAAATTAATATAATATTTCTATCCCTGGCTAGCTTTCAAATGAATGACACTCACGCTCTTATTTACTTAGCTTTGGCACCAATTACTGGGGGGATTACCCCTAGTTTATTTTTCTAATGCTAGCTTGGCAACTTCCCCAGTTATGCTCCCCAAATACTTGCTGCTTGTGTCCTCCTGGGCTAATGCTGCTGTCCTCAGGGGTCATTTTGCTGAGGCATGTGCTCCTGGCCCATGTTCTCTTCATCTTCCTTATGTTTTCCTCTTCCCTCCATCTCTTCTCCTTCTCCTCCTACCTATGACCCTGCCTCCACCCCCAGCCAAGTAACTCAAGCTCCACCTATTTCTATTCTCCCCAGTAATTGGCTGCAGCCACTTCTATTGAGCCAATACCTTTAAACTGGGGAGAAAGGTTTAGGTAGCATCACTTGTACAGGAGGATCAGTTTGTGGAGGGAGGGCAACCAAATCTTGGAAACTAGTATTAGCATTTGAATGCCCCCAACAAGGCTGGCTTGAGCTTCTGAAACCTCAAAGCCCTACCCTCCCTCCCCTGCCCAGAGACACACTTTCCCTAACTAGGCAACAACTTCAAAAATGCCACTCCCTATGAGTCTATGGGGGCCATTTTTATTCAAACCACCACAGATCCCTTCTTGGTGTTCTTTGTTCTGAGGGACAAAACCATATGTGCATAAGAAGATGGTGGTCCATTGGGAAATGAAATGGTTGCCTCCTGGTTGTGCTTTCCTATGGTTTAATGAAAAGTCTTAATATTCTGCATGAATAAATTCCATAAAATGTCTAGGAAATAACTGCCAGACATGTGTGCCAGTGCCTGAAGTCATCTTCAAAATATTTATTAAAATATTTATTAACAGCCTACCATGTCACACAGCCCCTGCTGTAGATCAGGATATATATATATATATATATATATATATATATATATATATATATATATATATGAGAGAGAGAGAGAGAGAGAGAGAGAGAGATTTTTTTTCTTATTTGATGTGTATGGGTTTTTTTGCTTGTTTGTATGTCTGTTCCTGGTTCCCATGGAGTCCAGAAGAAGGCATTAGATTTTTCCCTGGAACTGGAGTTTCAGTCATTTGTGACCTGTCCATGTAGGTGCTGGGAGCAGCAATACTCTTAGCCAACTGAGCCCTTCCAGATCCCCCAGAGCAGTTTTGATGTAGCTTCAGTCCAATGGGGCTTCCACAGTAGGAAAAGGGGCCTACCTAGACCCTCTGCTGCCTAGATCCTCTCTATGTCCTTCCTCCCTGCTCAGAGCCCCAGGGTCTGCTCCAAATAGCTGTGACCACTCCTTGGCTGTCTGTTTTCCCAGCTCAGCCTGCAGGAGCAGTGTGACAGCCCCTGTCAGATAACCCTCTTTTGATGCTAGTTATCACCTCTTTAGGTTCTCACCCAGCCCTTAGGGTGGCCAGGACCTCTGACTGCACTCTCTCTCCAGGATGCTTCTCCACCCATGCCATTGTCCCTTAATCCTGCCCACAGTTTTGTATAAATAGCTACAGTTACTAAGTTCTCTTTGCTGCTCCTTTGGAGTGCATCTGACTGATAAGGCTTGATTTGATCATTGTTTCTGAACGAAGAAAAAAAAAGTGGCCAAAGAGAAGCATTCAGTGCTAAGAGAGGGCAGTGCAGGGCCTTTTTCTCCCTTTGGCTTCAGTGATAGTTTGGAGTAGGGGTGCGAAGGCAGAAATCAGATGTGAGCAAAGTCCTCCTGGGCACCAGATCGCAGCAAGCTGGCATGAGTTGATGCTTGTCCAAGTCTCATACCTAGGGCAACGGCTTCCACATTGCAGAGAGATGGAAGTTCTGCCCCTCAGCTCAGCAACTCTGTCTGCCTCCCAGAGTGACTCTGATGCACATGTCCTTTGGAGAGTGACAGGGGGCAAAGCTGGAAAGATATTTGTGGCAGGATGCAGAGCTGGGGAATTCCAACAGTGTCATCTCAGGTGTCGGATGTGAATGTGTGTGTCTTGGACAGACACGTTGTCTGTCATGAGAGATGTTGGAAGGAGAAGGGTCATACATGAGCTGAGTTTGATCACCAAGGAGCCAAGGCTGATTGACAGGGGGTTTCCTCATCAGCACTGTGGACATTTGGGCTGAGCAATTCTGTTATGGGACTGTTCTGAATTATAAAGTGTTTAGCAGGATCCATACTCTCCACCCACTAGATGTCAATGGGCCATGACACCATGTCCAGATGCTGTCTCATATCCTCTAGACAACAGCTACACTACAGCTTCTGTTCAGTACCATGGGATGGAGCGCCTACTAGCATGATTATAAAGTCAGCTGTGCTTAGTAGCTGACCAGAGCAAAGGTCTGTGGCAGTCACAGATGAAAGATCATAGCACCGCCAAATCCAGGATTCCATTGAAAATTACTTGTTAGAAATTAAATATTGATCTTCCTAGGCAATCTGCTTTGAAGAATTTTTCTTAGTGGTAAGTTTGTCTGGGTGACACTGCAACCTTGGAACTCTGCTGATAGTGAATGAGTGTGGATGACAAGGGACATAGTACTATTTCCTCTACAGTCTTGCTGTCTGGCTTCCTATATCTTATCAGGTTTGCCCCAACTGTCTTCACTGTCATTGAAATGATGACACTTGTGGACAATAAGACTCCTGTGCCAACCCCCTCCTCTTGGTACTCCCCTCAGGTGCCCAGAGCCTCAGACTCACTGCTTGCTGCATGAACTATTTTCCATTGCTGTGATAAAGTATAATGATAAAAGAACAACTTAAAGAAGAAAACCTTTGTTTTGACTTATGGTTCCAGAGAGATACAGTCCAAAGTGGTAGGATGGGAATGAGGACAGATCAGGCAACAGGAGCAGGATGTGGGCTGGTTACATTTTCATCTGCACACAGAAAGCAGGAAAAGAGAACAGGAAGACAGCCAGGCAAGGCTAAAGACCCTCAAAATCCATCCCCAGTGATGTACTTCAGTAAGATTCCTTCTCCTAAAAATTCCAGAGTCTCTCTCTCATTGTTAACCTTAGCTGACAAACTGACCAAACTGAGAGTCGCCTGGGAAAAGGAGCCTGAATTGAAGACTTGCCTAGATCAGACTGGTCTATGGCCATGTCTGTGAGCCATTTTCTTAATTTCTAATTGATGTAGGAGGTATAGCCCACTGTGGGTGGTGTCATCCCTAGGCAGTCAGGCTTGGCCCGTATAAGAAAGCTAGCTGAACAAGTCAAGGGAGCAAACCAGTAAGCAGTGTTTCTGCATGGTCTCTGTTTCAAGCTCCTACCTTGAGTTACTGCTTTAGCTTCTCTGGACAATGGATTCTGACCTGGCATGTAAGCTAAATAAACTTTTTCTTTTTTGTCCCCAAGTTGTTTTGGGTCATGGTGTAAGCACAGCCACCAAAAACAAACTAGGACATTCCCCACACAGAGCCAGCAGCAAAGTATTAAAATATACGACCTATGAAGGACAGTTCTCATCCAAACCAGCCAGCTGCTTCTAGAGCTATCTTGGCCCAATCAAGCTGCTATAAGAAGACATTATAAACTGGCTAAAGGATTTATCAAAGTTGAGGACAGAGAAGAGCTAAATTAACAGGACATCAAGTGTCAGTAGTGCTAGGTTAGCCAAGGGCGAGGATCCTTCCTTCTTTCTGAATTTCTACTCTCTTCATCAGAACCCCACTGTCTATATTATTCTGCTGCCAGTGCATCCTGGGTGTCAAGCGATGGAGTAAGACAGCCCGGCCCAGCTGCATCAGGTACAGGTGTTTGCTTTCTCAGGAGGCTCCATGGTCTTAGTCCGAGAAACAGGACATCCTGGGGATTTGTCCTTTCTGGGCCTTGGAAAAGGCATCTCGCCTTAAGCCCCTTAGCGCCAAGGCTTACAAAGGAAAGCAGGGGCTCAGCTGAACATTTCCAAAGCACAAATACCATTCCCAAGAAGCTAGTCTCCTTCATCCCTGCGTGTTTACGATAATGTAATTATTCTAAATCTCTTCGGAAGGACGGATGAGCCCCACAGCCTGGTAATATTGGAGGTCTCTAGTGACCTCAGGACTTCAGGTGACAACTGGAAGACACAGGGTAGTCAGACTTTCAAGAAGCACAAAGTGAAGGAGGACTGGGGGATCAGGTGAGAATGCCCTGCACACACGTAAGCTCTACTTTTACCTGTCACTCAGCAGATGCCCTGTGTCTGTCTTTTTTTTTTTTCCTTACTGCTAACAGATTTGCATGAAACAGGATGCCAAAGATGCTAGAGGCATTTTACTATGGGAACTGCCCTTAAAAACAAGCAAAGGATGAAAGGTAGCTGCTGTGGCTCTCCCCAGGGTCACTGAGGACCATTCATGGGGACAGAGGGGCCATGGGTCAGCAGTGGGTCCAGCTCAGCAGTGGCCTGAGCAAAGGCTTTGCTAGTAGTTCCAAGAACTGTTTCTGGCACTTCTTTTTATCAATATATAAAATGGTGGCAGGATCATCGGGAGTTTTGTTATGACTATTGAGCAGTTCCAAATGGTTTTTATTCTCGATGCTGGGAGTTCCTGGTTCTTTTCTCAAGCTGTGCATGGTTAGATATTTGTCCTTGAGATGATTCCCTTTGAGGTGGTGAATATGCTCTTCTTCCTCAAGGTCTCATGTGATTTTCTATAAATTTACATCACGAGGCCAGGAAAGATTCAGAGTTTCTCACCACAGTAGGCATAGCTAGGGGACCAATAAGGGATGGAGCCTGGTAAGAACCTAGGTTCTAGGCACTCAGTCACATAGATTCTATGCAACAGTGTTCCAGGAAAGAAGATTTCAGAGGCTCAGGGTAGAAACCTCCTTTGAAGACCCTGTAGCAGCTATGGCTGTTTTGGACTGTGGGTACCTCTGTCTTCCAGACTTGTTCCTCTATTATATCTCAACTGCGAGTGTACAGGGATGACCAATCATGCTTAATCTTACACAGCAATATCCTGAACTATTAGAGAGAAATGCGTCCGATGTGTCCACCCTCAGCCATTTTTTTTCAGTTTCTGTCCATGTGCACACATGCAAGTTCTTATGTGCAAATGCAGGTGCATACATCCCATGGTATGCATATGGAGGTTGGAGGAAAGACTGTTATGTTAACCCCTACTTTCCACTGTCACTGAAATGTGATCTGTTACTCTTTGTTGATGAATATACCAGGCTAGCTTGCCTTTGGACTTTTGGGAACTCTCCTGTGTCTGCCTTCCATTTCTGTAGGAGCACGGGAATTACAGATGCACTAAGCAGGTAGTGGTGATTTGAACTATGGGAGGTGCTGCCTATCTAGTCCCCTTGCTTCCTTATAAAGCCCTTGGTGTTTCCCACACAGCTCACTTTCAGGTGCTGTCTGTCCTTCCTATCCTGTTGACTCAGAGTCCTGGTAAACGTGCTACCTAGAAACTCAAATTAAAACAACAAGATGCCTATTAGGGTTAGGGTTAGTGTTAGGGTTAGGGTTAGGGTTAGGGTTAGGGTTAGGGTTAGGGTTAAGGTTAGGGTTAGGGTTAGCAAGAGCATGGGCTGAGCGACACGTAGCAGGCACCGAACACACTGTCTCATTTCATCTTCCCCGAAGTCTGCTCCCATTCCTAACTAAGACACAAATTTCAGATACTGACAAAATCAATAATTGGGAGCGCATGGGTAGACAGGAGGTGGACGAGAGTGAAGCCCAACGAGGCTTTTGAAGATAGCCCTTCTTCCACTTCACTTTTAGTGCTAACAGTATGCCCAACCTTTGACTATCCATTACAGCTCTGGGGTTTACCTCAGAAGAGATAAAGAAAAACTTGTCTGTGGAGGATGCTGGGGAGATAGATGGCTCAATCAGGAAATTAGTTCCTGGGCAAGCATGAGGACCTGGGTTTCTATCCCCAGCTCCCACACAAAAAGTCAGCATGGAGGAAGATGGAGACAGGAGACTCCCAGGGCTCCTTGGTCAGTCAGACTAACTGAAAAGGTGAGGTCCAAGAAATCTTGTCTTAAAAAACAAGACAGAGAGCAATTGAGGAGACACCCAACATCAGCCTCCTTCCTATACACACACACACACACACACACACACACACACACACACACACACAGAGAGAGAGAGAGAGAGAGAGAGAGAGAGGGAGGGAGGGAGGGAGGGAGGGAGGGAGAGAGAGAGGGAGAGAGAGAGAGAGAGAGAGAGAGAGAGAGAGAGAGAGAGAGAGAGAGAGAGATTCATAATTAAAACATGGCAAACTTAGGAAAAATTGAAGAAGTTATATCCAGTGCCATCTAAATTGTCTTAAGGAATGTCTGACCTCAACTGTGTGACGGATGACAACTTTACCAACACTGGAAGAAGAAGTTTGTGTCATCCCTGGGCTTATCTTAACTCATCACTTCTAGGGGATTTGCAAACCCAAAGCCTGGATCTAATGAGGAAGCAACAGACAGATATGCTTGAGGGGATCCTATAAATAACTAATTTTAAAATGCAGAGGTCATAGAGAACAAAGACTGAAAAATTGTTAGATAAAGGGAGGAGAAAAGAATGTGGAATGAAGCACAAAGAGGTGGAACTGTATGGCAGGGACCCAAAGAAGCCCTCATTAGGACAACTGACTTAAATCGAATCAGGACTGTGCATTATGTAAAACGCATGCCAAGCCCTCTGATTTTGATGTAGTAATTATAGGTATTTTGGGAAATTAACAGGGATGATTTTTAAATTATTATTATTATTATTATTATTATTATTATTATGTGTTATAGAAATACACGTGTGTCGTGTTGTGTGTCGTGTTGTGTGTGTGTGTGTGTGTGTGTGGTGGTCAGAGGACACATTTATGGAAGCAGGTCTCTCCGTCTACCTTGTGTGGGTTCTGAAGATTGAGCTTAGGTAGTCGGGTTTGGTACACTTTACCTCTGAACCATCCTGGCACCCTGGTGCACACTGCTCCTAACTCCATCAAATGGTTCAGAAACTATCTGTATCAGTCAAATTACTACTTGAATGATCCTTTAGCCACCCACTGTTTCCTAAAACCCTCCTCCATGGGGAGTTTCGGGGGTCACAGTTGTCCCAAGGGTGCTTCAAATGTCTTCACATAACTTTGCCTCTACCTGCCCACTGACCAGCGTGATTATGGTCCAGGCCATTGTCTCCTTCTTCATGGGATTCTGTCTCTATTTTCTAGAGCTGTCTTCCTAAGTGAGACACAAAATACAGCATTTCCTGCTTAAGGTACCTGTCATCTGCAGCGAATGGAGTTGAAACTCCTGAAAATGCTGAGAACGTCTTTCTAAAGTCTTCCTCTGGCCTACCTGCCGTCTATGGACTGTGTCCTCCCCCAAAGGAGAAGCTGAGAGTCTTCCGGTGTGAGGACATTGAGAGATGGTTTTTCGGGTGGTAATAATGTAATGAGGGTAGTGCACTCTTCAGTGGGCTACATGCCATGAATGGGATGAATAAAGCTCATGGGGACTTTGATGGCCCCATCTACCATTTGAGCACACAGAAAACAATGTACTCTGGGAACCACAGAGCATCCATCACTAGACACTGGTTCTGCTGGTACCTTTGTCTCAGTTTCCTATCTTCAGATTTTTTTTTAACATTTTAAAGATTAATATATATATTAATTTTTATTAGATATATTTCTTTACTTAAATTTCAAATGTTACTCTCCTTCCTGGTTTCCTGTCCATAAGCCCCTATCCCTTCCCCTCCCCCTCCCCCATACGGGTATTTCCCTCGTACATCCCCCTTACTGCTCCCCCATATTCCCCTGCACTGGGGAGTCCAACCTTGGCAACCTTCCACTGGTGATGCAACAAGGCTATTCTCTGCTACATATGCAGTTGGAACCCTGGGTCAGTCCATGTATAGTCTTTCAGTAGTGGTTTAGTCCCTGGAAGCTCTGGTTGGTTGGCATTGTTGTTCTTATGGGGTTGCAAGCTCTTTCAATACTTTCTCAAATCCCCCAAGGGGGTACTGTTCTTAGTTCAGTGGTTTGCTGCTAGCATTGACCTCTGTATCGGACATGCTCTGGATGTGTCTCTCAGGAGAGATCTATATCAGGTCCCTTTCAGCATGAATTTTTGTAGCTTCATCAATCTTATCTAGTTTTGGTGAAGATATATATATATGCCACATGTATGGCAGGCTCTGAATGGCTGTTCCTTCAGTCACTGCTCTAAACTTTGCTTCCATATCCCCTCCTATGAATATTTTTCCCCCTTTTAAGAAGGAGTGGGAGCATCCACATTTTGGTCATCCTTCTTTTTGAGCTTCCTGTGGTCTGTGGATTGCATCTTGGGTAATTCAAGCTTTTTGGCTAATATCCACCTATCAGTGAGTGCATACCAAGTATGTTTTTCTGTGATTGAGTTATCTCACTCAGGATGATATTTTCTAATTCATTCCATTTGCCTATGAATTTCATGAAGTCATTGCTTTTGATCGTTGAGCAGTACTCCATTGTGTAGATGCACCACATTTTTTGAATCCATTCCTCTGTTGAAGGGCATCTGGGTTCTTTCCAGCTTCTGGCTATTATAAATAAGGTTGCGATGAACATAGTGGAGCATGTGTCTTTGTTGTATGTTAGAACATCTTTTGGAGATGTTCCCAGGAGAGGTATAGCTGGGTCCTCAGGTAGTGGAATGTTCAATTTTCTGAGGAAGCTTCAGACTAATTTCCAGAGTGGTTGTACCAGTTTGCAATCCCACCAACAATGGAGGAGTGTTCCTCTTTCTCCACATCCTCGCCAGCATCTGCTGTCACCTGAGTTTTTTATCTTAGTCATTCTGACTGGCGTGAGGTGGAATCTCAGGGTTGTTTTGATTTGCATTTCCCTGATAACTAAGGATGTTAAACATTTCTTTAGGTGATTTTGGACTTTCAATAATCCTCAGCTGAGAATGTTTTGTTTAGCTCTGTACCCCATTTTTTAATAGGGTTATTTGGCTCTCTGGAGTCTAACTTCTTGAGTTCTTTGTATATTTTGATATTAGCCCTCTATCAGAAGTGGGATTGGTAAAGATCTTTTCCCAGTTTGTTGGTTGCCATTTTCTCCTAATGACAATGTCTTTTGCCTTACAGAAGCTTTGCAGTTTTATGAGGTCCCATTTGTTGATTCTTGATCTTAGAACATAAACCATTGGTGTTTTGTTCAGGAAATTTTCCCCAGTGCCCATGTGTTTGAGGCTCTTCCCCACTTTTTCTTCTATTAGTTTGAGTGTGTCTGGTTTGATGTGAAGGTCCTTGATCCACTTGGACTTAAGCTTTGTACATGGTAATAAGACTGGATCAATTTGCATTCTTCTACATGCTGACATCCAGTTGAACCAGCACCATTTGTTGAAAATGCTTTCATTCTTCCATTGGATGTTTTAGCTCCTTTGTCAAAGATCAAGTAACCATAGGTGTGCGGGTTCATTTCTGGGTTTTCAACTTTATTCCACTGATCTATCTGCCTGTCTCTGTACCAATTCCATACAATTTTTATGACTATTGCTCTGTAATACTGCTTGAAGTAAGAGATGGTGATTCCCCCAGAAGTTCTTTTATAGTTGAGTATAGTTTTCGCTATCCTGGATTTTTTGTTATTCCATATGAATTTGCAAATTGCTTTTTCTATCTCTATAAAGAGTTGAGTAGGAATTTTGATGGGAATTGCATTGAATCTGTAGATTGCTTTTGGCAAAATGGCCATCTTTACTATATTAATCCTGACAATCCATGAGCATGAAAGATTTTTCCATCTTCTGAGATCTTACTAAATTTCTTCCTTCAGAGACTTGAAGTTCTTGTCATACAGATCTTTCACTTGCTTTGTTAAAGTCACACCAAGATATTTTATATTATTTGGAACTATTGTGAAGGGTATCATTTCCCTAATTTCTTTCTCAGCCTATTTATCCTTTGAGTAGAAGAAGGCTACTGATTTGTTTGAGTTAATTTTATACCCTGACACTTTGCTGAAGTTGTTTATCATGTTAAGTAGTTCTCTGGTGGAACTTTTGGGGTCACTTAAGTACACTATAATATCATCTGCATATAGTGATATTTTGAATTTCTTCCCTTCCAATTTGTATCCCTTTGACCTCCTTCCGCTGTCTGATTGCTCTGGCTAGGACTTTGAGTACTATATTGAATAAGTAGGGAAAGAGTGGGCAGCCTTGTCTAGTCCCTGATTTTAGTGGGATTGCTTCAAGTTTCTCTCCATTTAGTTTGATGTTAGCTACTGGTTTGCTGTATATTGCTTTTACTATGTTTAGATATGGGCCTTGTATTCCTGATCTTTCCAGGGCTTTTATCATGAAGGGGTATTGAATTTTGTCAAATGCTTTCTCGGCATCTAATGAAATGATCTTGTGGTTCTTATCTTTGAGTTTGTTTATATGGTGGATTACATTGATGGATTTTCATATATTAAACCATCCCTGCATCCCTGGGATGAAGCCTACTTGATCATGATGGATGATCATTTTTGATGTGTTCTTGGATTCGGTTTGCAAGAATTTTATTGAATATTTTTGTGACAATATTCATAAGGGAAATTGATCTGAAGTTCTCTTTCTTTGTTGGATCTTTGTGTGGTTTCAGTATAAGAGTAATTGTGATTTCATAGAAGGAATTTGGTAATGCTCCGTCTGTTTCTATTTTGTGGAATAGTTTGGACAGTATTGGTATGAGCTCTTCTATGAAGGTCTGATAGAATTCTGCACTAAACCTATCTGGTCCTGGGTTCTTTTTGGTTGGGAGAATTTTAGTAACTGCTTCTATTTCTTTAGGAGTTATGGGGTTGTTTAGATGGTTTATTTGTTCCTGATTTAACTTCGGTACCTGGTATCTGTCTAGAAAATTGTTCATTTCCTCCAGATTTTCCAGTGTTGCTGAATATAGGCTTTTTGTAATTCTCTTGTTATGTCTCCCTTTTCATTTCTGAATTTGTTAATTTGGATACACTCTCTGTGACCTCTGGTTAGTCTGTCTAAGGGTTTATCTATCTTGTTGATTTTCTCAAAGAAACAGCTTCTGGTTTTGTTGATTCTTTGTATAGTCCTTTTCGTCTCTACTTGGTTGATTTCAACCCTAAGTTTGATTATTTCCTGCCTTCTACTCCTCTTGGGTTTATTTATTTCTTTTTGTTCTAGAGCTTTTAGGTGTACTGTCAAACTGCTGACATATGCTCTCTCCTGTTTCTTTTTGCAGGCACTCAGAGCTATGAGTTTTCCTCTTAGTACTGCTTTCATTGTGTCCCATAAGTTTGGGAATGTTGTATCTTCATTTTCATTAAATTCTAAGAAGTCTTTAATTTCTTTCTTTATTTCTTTCTTGACCCTATCTCCAGAATTTTAAGCCACTGTGTTTCTCAGTCCCTCTGTCCATGGCCTTTTTGTTCTAAGACCTTGGTAAGGCACCAGCATCAGCATCTGTCTCAGTTTCCATCAAAACAGACTCACTCTAGAGTCTATATGCATGATGATCTACAATTTCAAACCTCTCCTGTCCTTCTCTGCCCTCTGAAACACATGTTCCAGATAATGCTCCAGTGATGTCACCAATATTGGAACAAGTCTATTTCACGCATGGGCTGATATTAACACATCACTTCTGGGGGATTTGCACCCAAAAAGTGTATAACCTGGATTTAATGATGAAGAAACAGCACACAGCTCTACTTGAAGGAAATACCATAGAGTAATGGGCATACATATTTTAAAATTCCAAGGTCATAGACTGAAAATTGTTAGATAAAGGGTGATGAAAGAGATATGGATTGAAGTATGAAGAGTTTGGATTTGATGGCCTCTTTCAAGGTCCATCCCAGCATCCTCTAAATCCCTTCAGAGAGAGGCCCTCTGGCCACTCCCCCTTCTGAGATTCAGCTTCTTTAAATAGTGACTGGCCAGCTGAGGTGGGTGGATTTTTGTGTGTGAAGGCAGGAGCTGACACTATTAAGAGTCTCTTAAAGAAAAACAGTGATAATCAAAACAACCCTAGGATTCCTTCTTACACCTAAAATAATGGCTAAGATAAAACAGTCAAGGGTTGGGGACTTAGCTCAGCGGTAGAGCGCTTGCCTAGCAAGCACAAGGCCCTGGGTTTAGTCCCCAGCTCCGAAAAAAAAAAAAAAAAAAGAAAAGAAAAGAAAAAGAAAGAGTCAAGTGACAGCTCCTGCTGGAGAGGATGTGGAGCAGGAGAACATTCCATTGCTGGCGGGAGTGCCAATTTGTACAACCACTTTGGAAATCAATTTGGTAGTTTCTCAGAAAACTGAGAATAATTTTACATTAAGACCACTCAGGCATATACCCAAAAGACACCCCACTATATGACAGGGACACTTCCTCAAGTAGGTTCATAGCAGCTTTATTTGTAATAGCCAGGAACTAGAAACAGCTTAGATGTCCCTCAATTGAAGAATGGATAAAGAAAATGTGGTACATCTACACAATAGAATACTGTTCAGCTATTATAAACAAAGACATGAATTTTGCAGGCAAATCAATAAAACTTGATAATATCATTCGAAGTGAGGTAATGCAGACTCAGAAAGACATGTATGGTATATACACTTATAAGTGTTATTAGCCATAAGGTGCCGGACAACCATGCTATGACCCATAGACCCAAAGAAATTGGGTAATAAGGAAGTCCCAAGTGAGGATGCAAGAATCTAACTCAGAAGGGTAAATAGGAGTAAATCTAACTCATTGGAGGTAAATAGAGAGAGGGATATGGGTAGGAGGGGAGTTGAGGAGGGGAATAGGGATGGCAATCAGGTATAGGGAGAGAGGGAGGCAGGAGAGGGTTGGAGTGAGCATGGAAATTGGTGTGTGTTAGGGTATCTCTGGGACTAGCTAGAGACCTAGTATGGGAGAGGTTCCCAGGAATCTATGTGGGTGACCCTAGCTGAGATTTTTAACCAGTAGTGGATGTGGAGACTGAGGTGGCTACCTCCTCTAGCCAGGTAGGACTTCCAGTGGAGCAAGGAGGACATCAACGTACCCACAAAAACTTCAACCCAAAATGCACAGGGATAAAGATGGGGCAGAGACTGAAGGAACGGCCAACCAATGACTGCCCCAACTTGAAACTCGTCCCATGTGATAGAACCAATCCCCGACACTATTATTAATGATACTCTGCTATGCTTGCATAATTGTCTCTTGAGAGGGTTCATCCAGCAAAGGATGGAGGCAGATGCAGAGACCCGCAGCTAGAGATCAGGCAGAGCTTGGGGAGTCTTGTAGAAGAGTGAGGGACAGAATCGAGCAAGCCAGCAGGATCAAGGACACCACAAGAAGACCTACAGTATCATTTAACTGGGGCCCCTTGGGGCACACAGAGAGTGGGCTGCCAATCAGGGAGCATGCAGGGGCTGGACCTAGGACACCTACACATTTGTAGCAGATGTGCAACTGGGTCTTCATATGGGTTCCCCAACAATTGGAGCAGGGGCTGTCTCTGACCCTGCTGCCTGCCAGTGGATGTGCTTCCCCCTACCTGGACTGCCTGGTTGTGCCTCAGTGGGAGAGGATGTGCCTAGTCCTGTTGGAACTAGATGTCCCTGGGTGGGATGGTACCCAAGGAGGGTTCATCCTTCTCTGAGGAGAAGGGGAGAGGGCAGTGGTGGAGGGATTTGAAAGGGTGGGACTGAGAGGAAAGGAGGAAGTGGTACTGGGATCAGGATAAAAAGTGAATAAAAACA